>NC_079410.1:2278212-2433212 GCF_029220125.1 Pseudoliparis swirei | reverse complement strand
CCCCCCCTGTCCGTCCTCATGTCTGCCCCTGTCTGCCCCTGTCTGCCTCATGTCCGTCCTCATGTCTGTCCCCTGTCCGTCCCTCATGTCGTCCGTCCTCATGTCCGTCCTCATGTCGCCCTGTCCGCCCTGTCGTCCTCATGTCCTGTCCCTCATGTCGTCCCCTGTCCGTCCTCTGTCGTCTCTCATGTCCGTCCTCATGTCTCGTCCCTCTGTCAGTCCCCTGTCTGCCTCATGTCTGCCCTGTCCGTCCTCATGTCTCCTCTGTCCGGTCCCTGTCGTCCTCATGTCCGTCCCTCATGTCGCCTCATGTCCGCCTCATGTCCCGTCGTCCCTGTCGTCCCTCATGTCCTGTCTGCCCATGTCCCCCTGTCCCCTCATGTCTGTCCTCATGTCCGTCCTCATGTCGTCCCTGTCTGTCCTCATGTCAGGTCCTCATGTCTGCTCCCATGTCTGCTCATGTCCGTCCTCATGTCCGTCCTCATGTCCCGTCCTCTGTCTGTCCTCATGTCTGTCCCCTGTCGTCCTCATGTCCGTCCTCATGTCAGTCCTCATGTCGTCCCTGTCCGTCCTCATGTCAGTCCTGTCATGTCCCCTCATGTCGTCCTCATGTCCGCCCCCTGTCCGTCCTCATGTCTCCTGTCCCCATGTCCTCATGTCCGTCCCTGTTCTGTCTCGTCCTCATGTCCCCTGTCCTCATGTCGCCCTGTCCGTCCTCATGTCGTCCCTGTCCGTCCTCATGTCCGTCCTCATGTCCTCATGTCAGGTCCCTCATGTCCGTCCCCTGTCCGTCCTGTCCGTCCTCTGTCGTCCTCATGTCCGTCCCTCATGTCTCGCGTCCTGTCCTGTCGCCCTGTCTGCCTCATGTCTCCTCATGTCTCGTCGTCATGTCCCCTGTCCGTCCCTGTCCGTCCTCATGTCCGTCCTCATGTCTGTCCTCATGTCTGGTCCTCATGTCCCCTGTCTGTCCTCATGTCCGTCCGCCTCTGTCTGTCGTCCTCATGTCCGTCCTCATGTCCCCTGTCCCTCATGTCTGTCCCTGTCGTCCTCATGTCGTCCTCATGTCCGTCCTCATGTCTGTCCTCATGTCGTCCTCATGTCGTCCTCTGTCCGTCCTCATGTCTCCTGTCCGTCCTCTGTCCGTCCTCATGTCCGTCCCTGTCCGTCCATGTCTGTCCTCATGTCCGTCTGTCATGTCTGTCCTCATGTCCGCCCCCTGTCCGTCCTCATGTCCATCCTCATGTCCGTCCTCATGTCCGTCCTCCTGTCTGTCCTCATGTCCGTCCTCATGTCCGTCCCCCTGTCTGTCCTCATGTCCGTCCTCATGTCCGTCCCCCTGTCCGTCCCCCATGTCCGTCCTCATGTCCGTCCTCATGTCCGTCCTCCTGTCTGCCCCTGTCCGTCCTCATGTCCGTCCTCTGTCTGCCTCGTCCTCCTGTCTGTCCCCTGTCCGTCCTCATGTCGTCCTGTCTGTCCTCATGTCCGTCCTGTCAGTCTCATGTCCGTCCTCATGTCTGTCCCCCTGTCCGTCCTCATGTCCGTCCTCATGTCCGTCCTCATGTCCGTCCTCATGTCCGTCCTCATGTCCGTCCCCCTGTCCGTCCTCATGTCCGTCCTCATGTCCGTCCTCATGTCCGTCCTCATGTCCGTCCTCCTGTCTGTCCTCATGTCCGTCCTCATGTCCGTCCTCATGTCCGTCCTCCTGTCCGTCCTCATGGCCGTCCGTCCCTGTCCTCTGTCCGTCCCTGTCTGTCCTCATGTCCGTCCCCCTGTCCGTCCTCATGTCCGTCCTCTGTCAGTCCTCATGTCTCGTCCTCATGTCTGTCCTCTGTCCGTCCTCATGTCGCCCCTGCGTCTCTGCCCCCTGTCCGTCCTCATGTCCGTCCTCATGTCCGTCCTCATGTCCGTCCTCCTGTCTGTCCTCATGGCCGTCCTCATGTCCGTCCCCCTGTCTGTCCTCATGTCCGTCCTCATGTCCGTCCTCATGTCCGTCCTCCTGTATGTCCTCATGGCCGTCCTCATGTCCGTCCTCATGTCTGCCCTGTCCGTCCTCTGTCCTGTCATGTCAAGTCCCCTGTCCTCCTGTGTCCTCATGTCCGTCCTCATGTCCGTCCTCTGTCTGTCCTCATGTCTCCTCATGTCCGGTCCCCTGTCCGTCCTCATGTCGTCCTCATGTCAGTCCTCTGCGTCCTCATGTCCAGGTCCTCATGTCCGTCCTCATGTCCGTCCCTGTCAGGTCCTCATGTCTGTCAGGTCCTCATGTCCGTCCTCATGTCCTCATGTCCGTCCTCCTGTCTGTCCTCATGGCCGTCCTCATGTCCGTCCCCCTGTCTGTCCTCATGTCCGTCCTCATGTCCGTCCTCCTGTCTGTCCTCATGGCCGTCCTCATGTCCGTCCCCCTGTCCGTCCTCATGTCCGTCCTCATGTCCGTCCCCCTGTCTGTCCTCATGTCCGTCCTCATGTCGTCCTCATCTGTCCGTCCTCATGTCCCGTCCTTGTCTCGTCCCCTGTCCGTCCTCTGTCCTCCTCATGTCCTCATGTCCCTCATGTCGCCTCATGTCCGCCCTGTCTGTCCTCATGTCCGTCCTCATGTCCGTCCTCCTGTCTGTCCTCATGGCAGTCCTCATGTCCGTCCATGCGTCCTCATGTTCCCTGTCTGTCCTCTCATGTCCGTCCTCCTGTCCGTCCTCTGTCGTCCCGTCCTCATGTCCGTCCTCATGTCCGTCCCCTGTCCGTCCTCATGGCCGTCCTCATGTCCGTCCCCCTGTCCGTCCTCATGTCCGTCCTCATGTCCGTCCCCCTGTCCGTCCCCCTGTCCGTCCCCCTGTCCGTCCTCATGTACCTGCTCGCGTAGCTCCGTGGAGCTCTCTAGCTGAGGGAACATACCAGTCTCTGATCTGCCGAATAGTCCAATCACGTGAAATAATAAAACGATGTCATTGGCCAGAGCGCACATTTTTGTGCCCCAAGATTCACGTTTCATCCTCCAATGAGAAGCCGTCCTTGCCGAAACGACCGTGAAATGTTTACTCGCTGCCGTACACACAGGTTTGGCCGGTGCCCCGAAAATGGGGCGGGGCTTCTCTCCGTGTGGATGAGTGGCGATATATTATATTTTTTCACATTAACTTAAGTGGTTGTTGACAGGCTGACGGTCTCCCACACACATTTAGCGCGTCAACACGGTATATTTACTCTTTAAATGATTTGGCATATAATGTTTTTTGACAGGATGTATATATATTTTTTTTCTTCATCTCAAAATTTTAAGAGGGGCGGCGCCCTAGCGCCCTCTATGGACGCACCGCCACTGGTCATGAGAGGAACCGACATTTATTCACCTCCGTGGTAGAAACTCTGAAAATAATCTAAAGATTGGAATTATTCCACCATTATCTTTGTAGTTCTTTTGAAGAGCGACCGCCAAACGAGCCTTGTGATGTATAAGCATCGTAGATGTTGTACTATCACCCAGTAACTCCACTTCAACACACACACACACACACACACAGGGAACAGAACTCTGAAGCTGCCAAGAAAGGAAAAACACAAAGAAAGCTGAAAAGTCGTCGGGGGCAACGAACATGAATAGAGCTCCAATGATCCCTAAAACTCTTTAAATCTACTAAATGTCATGTTAGTCGATCATGAACTGCATCTTGAATTGATGTACAGAATGACTCGTGCATGATCCAATCAGGACACACACACACACACACACACACACACACACATTGTGCTGGATGAAAAAGCCTCTTTATGTTTCCGATGCAATTTTATAGGTCCGGCTGACTTTTGGTTTCAGGGGTCAAGAAGTTAGAAACTCAAAAGGATCAATGTGTAGCTTCTCTGCGTCACGAAGCCCAAATATCAAAGGGCCGGTGCGAGGTGCTGCTCCGCCGCCGGCGTGTGGCGGTGTTACGACTACGGCGGAGGGCGGAGGCTCAGCAGCGCCACCAGGCAGCGGCTTAATGAACTATATTTAGAATAATGTCATCTCGTTGTGAGACGGACCGTCGTGATGGGAACTGGAGCCGCGATCTGTACGCTCACTTCAGAGACACGGAACCCCCCCCCCGCGTGATGTCATTACACATGTTTATCATTTTTAGCGTACAAATGTAAATAAGTTTTAGTTTTGGTGAGAAACTTAAACAAATCCAGTTGTTTTGTTTTAACGGCGACAAAAAGTAGATATTGGAGGGAGAATTATGAGCTGCTTGACTTCTTAACACGATATCTCTAAATAGCTTATAACACTTTACTAACACTAATAATGCAAAAAATAAAAAATTGCAAAAACAATTCTGACTTCAGAGCTGTTGAAATAGTTTTTTTGGGATGGTGGCAAACCAGTCTGGAGCCTTGTAGACCAGCTGCTCCAACAACAACAACACGGATCAATCCATGATCGGCAGACAGTTTCTGAGGCAACGGGCGTCTGGAGAAGTTCTAGTTGCTCACTTATTTTAATTGTGTGCCGATCCTAACTGTGAAGCGTGACTTCTGTGATCCGTTAGACGACCGGACAAAACAAAAAGTACCGTTTGATGTCAACGGAGTTCGGCGTCTTTAAAGAGATCTTCGGTTCCCCATCAGAAAGGTCCGTGAGGACCTTCTAATCTGATCTGATGTATGGATCCTTCTGGATCCACAGCGGTACGTTCCATCTGTCCGAGGTTCTTCTTGCTGTAATTCTCCTGACGAGACGAATCCGTGTCACGGAGTTATCGATGACTCATTTCTACATCCACCGCCATCCGGATCCGACCTTCATATTTCTGGCTCAGCTGTTTTACCCCTTTGCGTTGATTAAAAAAAAAACCCCGGGGAGGTCGGATGCTCTTCAGCATTTCGACCACGTACGTCGTTCTCGCCCCCCCCCCCCACACACACACACACACCCTAAACCAGGGGTGCTCAATACGTCGATCGCGGCGACCTGCCAGTCGATCGCGGCGTAGTATGGTGGATCGCATGACATAAAAAAAATTTGGCCCGCCCCCCTGTCACTTTCTCTATAGCGCCACATTACAGCAGCAGCACGTCATTTCTCTACGTGTCGCGTTAACAGTCCTCTGCCCGCCGTCTCGTGCGCCGCAGAGCTCCGACACCGGTTTGCGTGCATCGGGACGGAGCAAAGAAAAAGTCACTAGCACCCCCCCCCCCCACCCCCCCGTCGGTCGATCGCCTTGACTTGGTCACATATTAAGTAGCTTGCATGCTGAAAAAGTGTGAGCACCCCTGCCCTAAACGGTCCCGATGAATGTGACGGGCGCCCTCTGCCCGGCGAGGACTAACCGGTTTATAGCGTGATTTATGAGCCGGCTCCTGGGACGTGGCGTGGAAGAGCAATCCTAACTATCCTGGAGGCGCGCCAAAGCTCCTCTCGCGTTTACCTGCCTGTTCACAATCTTCTCTAAAGAAAGAGAAACTCAAGCGGCTCCAACAGGAAGTAGAAACTGTAGAAAACGCTTGATAAATGTTCCGCGCCGCAATCAAGCCTGAAAGGCTGCGGCGCCTGACGGGGATTACCGAGGGATTACAATATATATTCACCCCGCCGGGATCCCATCACGCGGTGGATCAGATCTCCGTGACGGGGGACAGCGATCCCTCGAGGGGCCGCGAACACAACGGGGACGGATTAGACAAAGAGCCTAAGTCTCGACGCTCGCCGCCTTCTGGCCACCACGGGAACTACCGCTCCCTGCATTCCAGAGGGGGCAGGAAGCGAAGCCATCGGGGGTTTTGACTTCCTGGTTGCGATCCAGTCGATCGGTGATGCAGTGTCGCTCAGAGGAACTTGGATTTCCTTCAAAAGTTGATTTGGGACTAGAGCAGGTCAATGGGATCTGGTCCAGACTGGTCCACCACCAGCTGGTCTTAGACCTGTCTGTCTGTCTGTCTCCACCCGCCCTCTATCTTCTCTTTTAGTGTTATTCATCTCTTCCTCCTCTTCTCTTTCTCCCCCTGTCAACTTGTCATTTCCTCTTGACCACCACCTGCCCTCTGATTGGCTGCCAGCCTTCACCAGGACCCCGATCTCAGCCTAGAGACCTTTCTGGTGACTTCCAATCGCCGTGTAAATACAGAATAAATGTAAATCTCAGTTTAGAAAAACAAACAGAACAAATTCTGAAACGTTTGCCGAGTCGACGGCGGCGTGTCGATCACACGCACGCAGACTTTGGCAGATTAAGATCAGAACGCTTCGGCTGGAGAGAAAAATTCCAAAGTAATGTCATGAGAGAGGGGGGAGGGGTGTGGGGGGGATTATGAATCCTCTTATTCTCCATTTGTTGCATTAAACACTGGACGCCATCTGTCCGGTTGGACCGCAGCATGCAGCCACAGCAGTGCGGCGGCGGCGGCAGCTGACGCAACAGCCGGGCCCACAGCCTGGCGCCGCGCGCCGACACACTCTAAAAACACTATTCTGGGCTCCGGTAATGGGCTCTTTCACTGTCTTAGTCCCGGGAGATGAAATGTCATTAATCAAAATAAGCCAACTCCAACTGGAGACAACTGGTCCTGTGTATTTGTCTAACGTGTCAATTCCTCTGCTTGACCCCTCCCCCCCACTCTACACTCTGACCCCTCCCCCATACCATGACTCCTCCCACATGCTGACCCCGCCCTCACATGATGACTCCTCCCACATGCTGACCCCTCCCCCCCATGATGACTCCTCCCGCACACTGACCCCGCCCTCTCAAATGTTGACTCCTCCCACATTCTGACTCCTACCATATTCTGACCCCTCCCTAACTCTCGGACTCCTCCCCCACTCTCTGACTCCTCCTCCAGGCAGTAGGTGACTGAGATGGGCGTTCGTCCAGGCAGTTTGAGCGACTCCCCTTGGTGGCCGCCGCTGCTCCCGCTGCTGCTGCTGCTGTTGAGCTCCGCCCCCTTCTGTTTGGGCCGTCCCTTTGCCGTCCCCACGCCGTCCGTGAACGTGGCGGTGGTGTTCAGCGGCTCCGCCTACCAGACGGAGATCAAGGGGCGTCTGAGCCGGGAGAACTTTGTGGACCTGCCCCTGGAGGTGAACCCCATCACCGTGCTGGTCAACAACACCAACCCGCGGGCGCTGCTCACCCGCATCTGCGACACGCTCTCCACCAACCGCGTGCATGGCGTGGTGTTCGAGGACAACGTGGGCTCCGAGGCCGTGGCGCAGATCCTGGACTTCATCTCCACGCAGACGGCCGTGCCCATCGTGGGCATCAGCGGGGGCTCCGCGGTGGTCCTGCCCTACAAGGTCAGCGTGGGAGTCGGATCGGGGGGGGGGGGGGGGGGGTCTGGTCCACGGCCGTAGAACACACACCACACACTGTAATGGATTCCAACCACATGCATCAACTCTCACAGGAGGAGGAGCCTCCCCTCCAAGCCGCTCCTCACCGAGACGTCCAGACAGCGAGGAGACACAAACAACGAGATACACAAACCTGGCTTTGGTACCGAAGAGCCATCAGATATTAATCAATAAGCTGTAAGCCTCACTGAGCGGAAGAGACCGGAACCATTATGTTAACATTTAACAGTTTCTGATTTCATTTAAACAAAAAAATACAAATTAATTGACTTGTTTGTTATTATTAAAACAATATATGGTGCACCAGCTACTTAGCAATAACATCTTAACCCTTGTGTTGCCTTCCGGTCATTTTGACCCGATTCAATGTTTAATGTCGGTGTTCTTTCGGGAGTCAACAAACAAACATAAAGTACCTCACACTTAAACTTGGAAAACAATATTAATTCTAATAATTTTCTGGAGATTTTAATAGCTGGGGTCATATTGACCTCAAGCGTAAAATATGTTAGTAAATATAAAGGTAACAGGAGGGTGATACATTGAATCGGGTCAAATTGACCCGAAGGCAACACAAGGGTTAAGAGATCTAAAGATAATCTTTAATATTTGTAATACTTAGAAATCTTTCAAAAAACAAATATATATAAATTGACTGAATCGTTTTTTATTATTAAAATAATAAATGGTGCGCCAGCAACTTAGAAAAAACATCTTAATAATTTGTTTAACATATTAAAAATAATCTTTATTGTCTTTAATATATTAAAATCTTCCACAAAAAAATTTATATATATAAATTGACAAAATTGTTCATTATTATTAGTAGAGCTCATTTTAATATTATATATATTTTAATATTGTCATAATTTATCTCAAACAATACTGGGTTTCATATATTATTTTAAAAATTAAATATTACTTGCATCTCAGTCGTAACTACAGCTCAATCTTTCAATATTTGCTAATCCTGAGAATCACACGATCGGGTTTCTTCCTCTTCTCGATTTTTCGATATCTTCCTGTGAATCATCTGGCGGAGGAACAAATCACATGTCGTTCCCGCCCGTTCGTCGGCAGGTGTCGAGCTGCACGCTGAAGGTCGACGCATCGGTCGATACTTTAGATATTCAATCATCGGCTGAGCGCCGGCCTGCAGCGGCGGCTGCTGACGACAGAATGAAACCAGCTTTCTGTTCTGGGAGTCAAACAGACCGTCATTTTAGAGCCAATCACATCAGACACCATCAGCATTACATAATAACTGACTCATTGATTAATATCTGGAATACCAACGTGCTTAGAGGCATTGCGCTGAGGTCCAGGAAGCAAGAAAAGAATTTGGGAAGTTGAACAAAAAACGTGAATCTATAGTCTCATGGATACAAAAAGACCGTTACGTCATTATCGGCACTATATTTGAACCGTGTGCATAAAGCTGGAACTCTCGGGGTAACTCAACAACATGAGTGATACTTCACGATTAAACTGCCGGGAGGCTCAGCGACTCATTCTCTCAGAACGGCTTCCTTGTCTTTCGGTGACATTTAAGAGACGACGCGGAGCTCAACGTCACGAAATAACATCGGATGGAGAAAAAAAATCAATTTTGAAGCCCTGGGACGAGCTTCTTGAAATATCAGCTTTGCACTTTCTTTCGATCATTTTATTTTAAGTTTTTACAAGTTACACCAGACAACCAAAAACAACAACAAATAAATACCAATTACATAACAACCAACTATACGAACAATCCGACAAGGACAAAAAACAAAACACAAACATAAATCATCATCTTCCATATTGAAGCTACTATAACCATCATCACAGAGTCACTCGGGTCCCAAGATTGCAAAGCCTCTTCTTATGGTCTCGGCATAGTCCTCGCCAATAAAAGCTTTATAAAAATGTTAAACTATTAACAATAATACGTATCAAATGTCTTCCATGTTGTACTTGGAAGACGTTACACAAATAGAGGACTGCGGACAAATGTTAATTGATTCAGAAAGTGTAGGAGGAATAAGCGTGAAAGAGACAAGCCATTAGAAAGCGATTGAACAGAAGGGGCCCCAGGACAGAGCCCTGTGGGACGCCACGAGCACCTCACAGCCCATCGGACGTCCTCTCACTTATTTTAATGTGAGAGCCGTTTGTACAGCAGTTCATCGAGGCCACGGAGAGAAACAAAAAGCTTCCAATAAAACTACACTGCAATAATTCAGCATAAGCAGTTGGGAGAAACAAGATTATTTTAACAGCCTCACATTTAGAACGATCGCACGACTGAGGGAGGTGGGAACAACTTTAATACACTTTAAACTAAGCATGTACTAGATTATAGCTATCTTTAGGTCCATTTTCTATTTGGTGAGGAACAAGTAGACAATAGTCAGACTCCAGTAATTCCCTTAATTCACATGGCTTTGTCTTAAACCACAGAGAACACCTCCTGCTGCTCGTTTACAACTCAATCAGAATCAATTACAAAGTAAACACATCTTATAAGAAATGAGTGTAAATGCTAAAAATAAGGCTCGCACCTGTTAAAATGAATGAAGGCTTCTCATCGGTAATCAGCCGGTGCAGACCATAATATATGCAGAACAGCGAGCGGTTTGCATTATTAATAGCAGCGGTCCCGGTTGGAAACCAACCGTATTCGCCCGCTCCCCGCCGAGGTACATGAACGCCTCCCCGCCTCGCCTCATAATTTAATTTGATTTTTTTTTTTAGGGCAAATAACAATTTGTCTTGATCTCAGGTCCCCGTGCTGTCAATTTTACACGCGTGGTTTTGCATATGTCGTCGTAAAAACATCGATATGCATCACATTGGACATATATCTTTCCTTTGAAAATCCCACGGTAGTTCCGTGTCACCATTTTTTATCTATATATTATCAGATCGCGATGAAACTTTGTGATTTTCACCCAAATCGTGTCCTATTTATTATGTCATTCATGCAGCTGTCAATGTGCGACAGGTGCTCTACGTAACAGGTACGCCGAGAGCAGTTTGTTCCAACCCTCTTTGAGTCGTCTTCTGAACCATTGATTCATGAGACGCTGTCAAACGGAGCTCCTTCAATCTTTCATATGCAGCGCAGAGAACTGCCGGGTTTGATCTTTCTGGAAGCGGCGGCATAAAATGAGGTGATGAAGTGATTCTGTGTCCTCGGGACATTTCAGTCCGTTGATCGGCAGCAGCTTCCTGATTATTCTCCACCCCAAAGAGGACGAAGAAGGAAACGATCTGAGGGAACTAATGTGAAGGAGAAGGCGTGAAGTAATAAGCAACGTTTTACTCCAGCGGGAACATTCTGCATTAAGTTTACAGCTCCAGAGCCAGATGTCATAAATCTGGTTCTCGCGGCGGATGAATCAATAGCGATAATCATGGCCGACAGGAGCGACGCAAGAAAAGCTGCTTTGAAAAGGTAAAATACGGCGGCTTCTTCTCCAGGAACACGACGGCTCAGAGCTCCAACCGACATGACAACAAGGAGTCACTCCAGCGTCTCCGTGAACATGTGGCCCGGTTGAGGCGTCTTAAACCCATTTGGGGGTAATGGAGGTCGAGCCTTGTTATTAAAGTGACTTTAAACCAGCCGTTCTCAAACTTCTCCTGTCGCGCCCCAACATGTTCATGCCCCACGACCAACAAACTGGTCTACAGACGACTTTTTATTGAAATAGCTTAAACAATTAGTGCAGATATCAATCCGTATGAGTATTAGTGGCTGAAGTCAGCCTGCGTTCCACTGCAAATCTTTTTTCTAACGGGGTCACAGGCTCGACACGGCCACTCTCAACTCATGCTCAATGTTGAGCTCTTATTTTGAAGGGCGATGGCGGAAAAGCAGAAAAGCTTTTGGCAAAACGCCAAGAATCCGCGAGTAATGGCCATCGCACATGTATTGATGTAACGTAAACATGTACACGAAGGTACAAGCGTTTCAACATGTATTATTTAATTAGTCTTATCTCTGTGTATTTTTAACTTGTGTCATATGTGAAGTCATTTCTGCATTTCACCTGTAGTACCACTGCGCCCCACTAGAGGGGCACGCCCCACAGTTTGGGAACTCCTTTAAACTGAGTTTTCCTCCATCTCTTACTGCAGCATGACACATTGAAACCCAGCCTGGACTCTGAGTGATGAAGAGCACATCAGTTAGACAACGGGTGTAGTTCCTCTGACAGCCTCCTGGTGGAGCGTTGGCGTGACACATAAACTCCTCCAGAGGTTCTCCTTCCTACCGCTTCTAAATCAATCCCTCATTATGCATTTAGCTCGATGCTCCCGACCCGAAGCTCGAAAGCGAGTTCCCGCGGATCGCCTCCTGCGAGCCTCGGCCCGGTGACGTGGACGAGGAAGTCAGACGGCGGCGGAACGCCTGATGGCGCTGGCAGCAACGGAAAGCCCCGAGGCGTCTCTCAAAACCAGAGCGGCTGCTTTCCTTCGGTGCGTCCTGAACGCATACCAAGCAGCCGGAGGAGTCGAGGGCCGAGACCAGAGACGTACCGGGACCAGTTCAGGAGTGAAGGAAGCACACGTGTCAAAGCTGCACTCTCTCTCCTGACCACCAGGGAGCGCCTCCTCTGGTTGTATAGAAGTCTACGAGAAAATGGCTATGTTAACATGGTGATTAGAATAAAAATATGAATCTCGGGTAGCAACAGTTTGATATTTTAATGTTGTGGGTCTTGACTCAAAGTGAACTTCCTTGTTCTTTACGTTCTGTTTCTGTCTCGCTCCAAACCGCCGACACATCGTCATCATGTGTGGGTTTTTTTCATGAGTTGCGATCCACCAGGAAGTTGTGCGTCCGTCTCCGGTTGCCGTGCGCCGTCTCCGTGACGTCAGCAGCTCAGGGAGGCGACACCGCGGCGTTTCCCGCTGCGCGCCGAAGGCCGACATATGTCACGGCTAAGAGCCGTGGCCAGGAGAGAGAGGGAGAAGAGAGAGAGGGACGGATGGATGCAACTCAGTCAAGCTTCAGTCCCTTCGATCTCCCGTTTCCGTCCTTCGCCCGCGTCCTTCATGTCACCTTCATGTGACCTTCGTATGACCTTCTGGTGACCTTCAGCTCTCTGGCGAGCGTTCTCAGAGTGGGTGAACCTTGTCGTTGTTTCGTGCTTTGAGGCTCAGGTCAGGGACTCCGGTCTGAGACTCCCATCACAGTGACATCACTGTGACATCACTATGACGTCATAGTGATGTCACAGTGATGTCACAGTGATGTCACACGTGTACACACAGACACCCTGTTGCTGCAAGAGGCAGAACTCTTGGTGGACTCATTTCATTCTCTGCGTTCGCTGTGACCGGTAACCCTTAACCGGCTCCGCCCCCCCCCCCCCCCCCGCTAATGGATCCGTGGAGATGGAGCGGCCCGCTTCACTCTGACCGACTGAGACCAACCGGCTTCAGACCGGCCGCTCCGAGTCTCACGGGGAATGTCCTGAGGACGAGGAGACGAGCTCCGGGTTTAAACAATGTGTTATTGTTTCTGTTTGTTTTTGTTTCTGTTTGTTATTGTTTATGTTTATTGTTGTTTTATGTTTGTTATCAGTTTATGTTTGTTATTGTTTATGTTTATTGTTGTTTTATGTTTGTTTTCATTTTATGTTTGTTATTGTTTATGTTTATTGTTGTTTTATGTTTGTTTTCATTTTATGTTTGTTATTGTTTATGTTTTTGTTGTTTTATGTTTGTTATCATTTTATGTTTATTATGGTCTTTCACGGGACTACAGATGCAAATGAGATGTATAAATACAATCTGTTCCAGAGCATCACATGGTGACATTTCTGTTTTAGCTTTAAATAAAGATAATAAGAATAAGAATGAGAATAAGAATAATATAATAAGAATAATATAATAAGAATAATAAAAAGAATAAGATTACAAATAATAAGAATACAAGTACAAATAATAATTATAATAATAATAATAAACTTCCGGTTTTACTGTTGTTTGTATCCCCCCAAAAAATACAAATGAGAAAATAAAATAAAAAAGGCTGAAATACATCGTGACCCTGTGACACTCACAGTGTGACCCTCTGAACACACGAGCAACGGCACACGGTCTGGAGGATGAGAGGATGAGAGGGTGAGAGGATGAGAGGGGAGAGGATGAGAGGGTGAGAGGAGAGAGGATGAGAGGATGAGAGGGTGAGAGGATGAGAGGGGAGAGGATGAGAGGGGAGAGGGTGAGAGGATGAGAGGATGAGAGGGGAGAGGATGAGAGGGTGAGAGGAGAGAGGATGAGAGGATGAGAGGAGAGAGGATGAGAGGAGAGGAGAGGATGAGAGGATGAGAGGATGAGAGGATGAGAGGGTGAGTGGATGAGTGAGAGGATGAGAGGAGAGGATGAGAGGGGAGAGGGTGAGAGGATGAGAGGGTGAGAGGATGAGAGGATGAGAGGATGAGAGGGTGAGAGGATGAGAGGATGAGAGGATGAGAGGATGAGAGGATGAGAGGATGAGAGGATGAGAGGATGAGAGGATGAGAGGATGAGAGGGTGAGAGGGTGAGAGGATGAGAGGATGAGCAGAGGAGAGGATGAGAGGATGAGAAGAGGATGAGAGGAAGAGGAGAGGATGAGAGGATGAGAGGGGAGAGGATGAGAGGATGAGAGGGAGAGGATGAGAGGATGAGAGGGTGAGAGGATGAGAGGGGAGAGGGTGAGAGGATGAGAGGGGAGAGGATGAGAGGGTGAGAGGATGAGAGGAGAGAGGGTGAGAGGATGAGAGGGGAGAGGGTGAGAGGGGAGAAAACAAAATGTTTGAGGCACCAAGTAGCTCAGGGAGGAGCGGTTTCTATCTCGAGAGAGGGGCGGGGGGGGGGGGTGGCGTTAGGAGGGGAGGGGGGGGGGCATATCAGCCCGAGCCAGAGGAACAGCTTTTCATAACGACATCACACCAGAGTCACGGCGTATCTTTGCACTCCTCTCCTCACACCCTCCTCCCTCACAGCCTCCTCCCTCACACCCTCCTCCCTCATAGCCTCCTCTCCTCACTGCCTTCTCTCTCACAGCCTCCTCCCTCACACCCTCCTCTCCTCACAGCCTCCTCTCCTCACAGCCTCCTCCCTCACACCCTCCTCCCTCATAGCCTCCTCTCCTCACAGCCGCCTTCCTCACAGCCTCCTCCCTCACACCTTCCTCCCTCACAGCCTCCTCCCTCACAGCCTCCTCCCTCACCGCCTCCTCCCTCAGCCTCCACAGCCTCCTCTCCTCACACCCTCCTCCCTCACACCTTCCTCCCTCACACCTTCCTCCCTCACAGCCTCCTCTCCTCACAGCCTCCTCTGCTCACAGCCTCCACAGCCTCCTCTCCTCACAGCCTCCACAGCCTCCTCTCCTCACAGCCTCCTCTCCTCACACCCTCCTCCCTCGGAGCCTCCTCTCCTCACACCCTCCTCCCTCACACCCTCCTCCCTCACAGCCTCCTCTCCTCACACCCTCCTCCCTCAGAGCCTCCTCTCCTCACACCCTCCTCCCTCACACCGATGTCACGCTGCTGACGGAATCTGAGAAGACTCAATAATCTGAGTTGGAGCTGACGGATCCATCACCGCCATGTTGTAATTACTGTGGCTCCTAAACGACACTGTGATCCGTATTCTATACATCTACATGTTGCTCATCGCTTATGAGCAGTTACACGTGTCATTAATCAACCACAGTTGATCAATTAATAACTACGACTAATTAAAGGCATATAACTGATTAAAATGTTGCTGTACTAACCGTTGTTTATGAACTTTATCTAGGATGAGGGAGCATCGTGTTAATATACCCTTTAGTGAGTGTATATAAAATATACACTACCGTTCAAAAGTTTGGGATCACCCAGACAATTTCGTGTTTTCCATGAAAACTCACACTTTTATTTATCAAATGAGTTGCAAAATGTATAGAAAATATAGTCAAGACATTGACAAGGTTAGAAATAATGATTTGTATTTGAAGTATTAATTTTTTTCTTCAAACTTTGCTTTCGTCAAAGAATGCTCCTTTTGCAGCAATTACAGCATTGCAGACCTTTGGCATTCTAGCTGTTAATTTGTTGAGGTAATCTGTTGAAATGTCACCCCACGCTTCCTGAAGCACCTCCACAAGTTGGATTGGCTTGATGGGCACTTCTTGAGGACCATACGGTCAAGCTGCTCCCACAACAGCTCAATGGGGTTGAGATCTGGTGACTGTGCACTCCATTACAGACAGCAAGCTGCCTGCTTCTTCCCTCAATAGTTCTTGCACAATGTGGAGGTGTGCTTTGGGTCATTGTCCTGTTGGAGGAGGACATTGGCTCCAATCAAGCGCTGCCCACAGGGTATGGCATGGCGTTGCAAAATGGAGTGATAGCCTTCCTTATTTAAAATCCCTTTACCTGGTACAAATCTCCCACTTTCCCAGCACCAAAGCAGCCCCAGACCATCACATGACCTCCACCATGCTTGACAGATGGTGTCAGGCACTCTTCCAGCATCTTTTCACCTGTTCTGTGTCACAAATGTTCTTCTGTGTGATCCAAACACCTCAAACTTGGATTCATCTGTCCAGAACACCTTTTTCCAATCTTCCTCTGTCCAATGCCTGTGTTCTTTTGCCCATACCAATCTTTTCTTTTATTGGCCAGTCTCAGATATGGCTTTTCTTTGCCACTCTGCCTAGAAGGCCAGCATCTCGCCTCTTCACTGTTGACACTGGCTACCATTTAAAGCTGCCAGTTGAGGACCTGTGAGGCATCTATTTCTCAAACTAGAGACTCTAATGTACTTGTCTTCTTGCCGAGTTGTGCACCGGGCCTCACTTCTCTTTCTGCTCTGGTTAGAGCCCGTTTGTGCTGTTCTCTGAAGGAGTAGTACACACCGCTGGAGGACATTTTCAGTTTCTTTGCAATTTCATGGAATAGCCTTCATTTCTAAGAACAAGAATAGACTGGCGAGTTTCACATGAAAGTTCTTTTTTTCTGGCCATTTTGAGAGTCTTATCGAACCCACAAATGTGATGCTCCAGATAATCAACTAGCTCAAAGGAAGGCCAGTTTTATAGCTTCTCTCATCAGCGAAACAGTTTTCAGCTGTGCTAACATAATTGCACAAGGGTTTTCTAATCAGATATTAGTCTTCTAAGGCGATTAGCAAACACAATGTACCATTAGAACACTGGAGTGATAGTTGATGGAAATGGGCCTCTATACACCTATGGAGATATTTCATTAGAAACCAGACGTTTCCACCTAGAATAGTCATTTACCACATCAACAATGTATAGAGTGTATTTCTGATTGATTTAATGTTATCTTCATTGAAAAAAACAATGCTTTTCTTTGAAAAATAAGGACATTTCTAAGTGATCCCAAACTTTTGAACGGTAGTGTAAATGTAAAATATATATAACATATATTCATTTATAAATAATATATATATAGAAATAAAATGTATAAAATATATATATATATATATCACTATATATACAGGACTGTCTCAGAAAATTAGAATATTGTGATAAAGTTCTTTATTTTCTGTAATGCAATTAAAAAAACAAAAATGTCATGCATTCTGGATTCATTACAAATCAACTGAAATATTGCAAGCCTTTTATTCTTTTAATATTGCTGATTATGGCTTACAGCTTAAGAAAACTCTAAAATCCTATCTCATAAAATTTTAATATTTCCTCAGACCAAGTAAAAAAAAGATTTATAACAGCTGAGTGTTTGTCAAGGCTCAGGAAACCCTTGCAGGTGTTTCGAGTTAATTAGACAATTCAAGTGATTTGTTTAATACCCTACTAGTATACTTTTTCATGATATTCTAATATTTAGAGATAGGATATTTGAGTTTTCTTAAGCTGTAAGCCATAATCAGCAATAAATCAGAATAAAAGGCTTGCAATATTTCAGTTGATTTGTAATGAATCCAGAATGCATGACATTTTTGTTTTTTTAATTGCATTACAGAAAATAAAGAACTTCATCACAATATTCTAATTTTCTGAGACAGTCCTGTATACTGTACATATATAAAAATATATTTATAAATACATATTTTATTCTATATATATATATATATGTAGACATATATAAATAAATACATTTAAATATATATATATCTACCTTCATCTGCCTGATGGATCGTGGAGGTCTCCATCGTGGAATATGCCTACTATGAACTATTCATACACTCTGTCACATTCATTGAATGTATTTAAACTCTAAATCTGTCCTTCTGGTCACATGACATCTATTGCATCTGTCCATCCTGGAGAGGGATCCTCCTCTGTTGCTCTCCTGAATGTTTCTTCAATTTTTTCCCCCTGAAGGGTTATTTGGGAGTTTTTCCTGGTCCGATGTGAGGTTTTGGGGCAGGGATGTCTATGTGTACAGATTGTAAAGCACTCCGAGACAAATTTGTAATTTGTGAAATTGGGCTATACAAATAAACTGAATTGAATATATATATATATTATCTATGAGGGAGGATAGTGTTTATATACCCTTTAGTGAGTTTATATAGAATATACACATAATATATATATAAAATATATTATAAAACATATATAAAATATGTTCATATATAAACAGTTTATATATAAATAAATACATTTAAATATAAATATTATATATATATATTATATAATCCCTTTGATGTTAAACTCCTCTTGATTTTAATTGTAAATACAATAACTTTTGCTTAAAAATAAGGAAACCATCATTAATCAGTGATATTAATAATACATTGGTTTATTAATTTAACATGTTGGTATTGTTTATCTGCCACTTTTTACTAACTTGACCATTAAAAAAACCACTTTGAATATGCGAAACATTATCCATCAGACAAATAGTTCTAACAATAAACTTGATGTCCTTTATGTCCTCAGTTGTGGCTTCATTTAACCCTTGTGTTGCCTTCGGGTCATTTTGACCCGATTCAATATTTAACCCTCCTGTCGCCTTCGGGTCAATTTGACCCGATTCAATGTTTAATGTCGGTGTTCTTTCGGGAGTCAACAAACAAACATAAAGTACCTCACACTTAAACTTGGAAAACAATATTAATTCTAATAATTTTCTGGAGATTTTAATAGCTGGGGTCATATTGACCTCAAGGGTAAAATATGTTAGTAAATATAAAGGTAACAGGAGGGTTAAACATTGAATCGGGTCATATTGACCCGAAGGCAACAGGAGGGTGAAACATTGAATCGGGTCAAATTGACCCGAAGGCAACACAAGGGTTAAACTATTTCTTCAGGTTTTTTTGCCGTCAGCATTGATCTCGGTTTCCCGCCAAATGGCGCGCGGCCGAGTCCAGAGCATCGGCCGCCTGTTCTTCTGGTTTCGGTGATTCATTGATTGTAAAATGCTGCAGACATCACACCTTTAAAGGGTAACTCGATACTAAATAACAGGCAACGAAAAAACTGACGCTGCTCCATTTTGCCTCCCGCCGTCTCTCAGGCCCCTTTGGCCACGCCCCCAATCAGTCATGTCACAGCAGGTGACAGACGGTCCATTTTCATCTGAAGCTTCACAAGTGCTTTGAAAAATATATATATATATATTTATATATTTTTAAAACTCATTCCTCTCTCAAGGTCGTTGCGTGTGCAGGAGAGATGAAGCGCAGAGCGCCGCCGTGATGCCGCCATCCCTCTGTGAAAGTGAGGATGACACAAGTAGGACGTGTGAGTTTAGGTGATGAATCAGTTCTGCAGCTCCCGCAGAGACGAGTACAGCAGAACCACTTAGAGTCGTCAGAGCCGGCGCCGTGGGTTCTCTCTCAGGGAACAAACGCGGCCCCTCCAGAGCTCCGACCGCACGGCTTACAAATTGAATTTAGATGTGAACTCTCCGCGCCTTTAAATCTCTGAGCAACATAAATGCACCTGGAAGGAAACGGCTCCTCGCTGGAGACCCAGACACGTCGTCTTGTGCAAGAAAACCAGTTTCTTTGATAATCTAATTTATGAAAATTGGAAAACAAAGGAATATATCCATATATATATATGTATATATATAAATATTCCCCATTGTTCTAAGTGTCACCGATGTTGGGGGAACTGGATGCTCCACGTTTAACTATTCTCATTTCTACAGCCTCTCCTGTCTGCTCCGTGTTTAATCCAAGATTCACTGAATTGTTGTCACGTGACTGTCCGTTTCACACAGATCAATCACGGTCTCCTATTTCAGTTGAGATGCTCATAATATTTTATTTTTTACAGTTTTTTATTAGAGCAAAGAGTTCATCCGATACGATTTTATTATATGAGATATATTTCTGATAAAAGCATTCATTGCACGCGATGCGTTCGACGACCGTCGTAAAAATGAAACATCTGACGTTTCTGTACAGCTTCTGGAGTTTTGGGCGATATTTCTAAGGAAAGAAATTGCTTTTTAATTCCTCCCACGGGTTTTGGGGTTCTTGCGTTAGCCGCGAGCTAACTAGCCGTTACGGTCTCCTCGTATGTTCTCCTCCTCGTGACGATGTTCTCCTCCTCGTGACGATGTTCTTCTCCTCGTGACGATGTTCTCCTCCTCGTGATGATGTTCTCCTCCTCGTGACGATGTTCTCCTCCTCGTGACGATGTTCTCCTCCTCGTGACGATGTTCTCCTCCTCGTATGTTCTCCTCCTCGTGACGATGTTCTCCTCCTCGTATGTTCTCCTCCTCGTGACGATGTTCTCCTCCTCGTATGTTCTCCTCCTCGTGACGATGTTCTCCTCCTCGTGACGATGTTCTCCTCCTCGTATGTTCTCCTCCTCGTGACGATGTTCTCCTCCTCGTATGTTCTCCTCCTCGTGACGATGTTCTCCTCCTCCTGACGATGTTCTCCTCCTCGTATGTTCTCCTCCTCGTGACGATGTTCTCCTCCTCCTGACGATGTTCTCCTCCTCGTATGTTCTCCTCCTCGTGACGATGTTCTCCTCCTCGTGACGATGTTCTCCTCCTCGTATGTTCTCCTCCTCGTGACGATGTTCTCCTCCTCGTGACGATGTTCTCCTCCTCGTATGTTCTCCTCCTCGTGACGATGTTCTCCTCCTCGTGACGATGTTCTCCTCCTCGTATGTTCTCCTCCTCGTGACGATGTTCTCCTCCTCCCGCAGGGCGAGGGCTCCAACTTCCTCCAGCTGGGCTCCTCCATCGAGCAGCAGATCAACGGCATGTTCAAGGTGATGGAGGAGTACAACTGGGACAGCTTCGTGGTCATCACCAGCCGGTACCCGGGCTACGAGGCCTACGTGGACTACGTCAAGTCCTTCACGGACACCAGCTACTTCATCTGGGAGCTGCAGGACGTGCTGACCTTCGACATGTCGGCCGACGGCCTGAACGACGTGCGGGCGCGGCGCCTCCTGCAGCAGGTCGACGCCCAGGTGCTGCTGGTGTACTGCTCCCACGAGGAGGCGCAGTACCTGTTCAGCATGGCGTCCGAGTCGCGGCTGGTGGGGCCGGGCTACATCTGGATCGTGCCCAGCCTGGCGGTGGGGAACCCGGACGCGGCGCCGCCCGACAGCTTCCCCGTGGGCCTCATCAGCATCATCACGAACCGCTGGAGGATGAGCCTGAGGAAGAGGGTGCGCGACGGCGTGGCCATCGTGGTGAAGGGCGTGCAGAGCTTCCGGAAGCAGAGGGGCTTCGTGCCCGAGGGCCAGAGCGACTGCCACAACCCCGTCCGGCCGGCGGTCGCCAACGACACGCTGTTCAGGTAGGGGTCACGGGGTCACGGGGTCCAGCCCGACGCTTCCTCTTCATCGTTATCGTACGATACGTTGAGACAAATCGCTGTTTACTGTATTGACGTATCGTACCGTAGAAGGACGAGATCTCCATCACGTTTTTAGACTTATCGTACGATATATGGACTTCTCTATATCCATGAGGGCAATGATGTCATCGATGAGAGCAATGATGTCATCCATGAGAGCAATGATGTCATCCATGAGGGTAATGACGTCATCGATGAGGGTAATGACGTCATCGATGAGAGCAATGATGTCATCCATGAGAGCAATGATGTCATCCATGAGGGTAATGACGTCATCGATGAGGGTAATGATGTCATCGATGAGGGTAATGATGTCATCCATGAGGGCAATGATGTCATCCATGAGGGTAATGACGTCATCGATGAGGGTAATGATGTCATCCATGAGGGTAATGATGTCATCGATGAGGGTAATGATGTCATCCATGAGGGTAATGACGTCATCGATGAGAGCAATGATGTCATCCATGAGAGCAATGATGTCATCCATGAGGGTAATGACGTCATCGATGAGGGTAATGATGTCATCGATGAGGGTAATGTAATGACGTCATCGATGAGGGTAATGATGTCATCGATGAGGGTAATGATGTCATCCATGAGGGCAATGATGTCATCCATGAGGGTAATGATTCAATTCAATTCAATTCAGTTTATTTGTATAGCCCAATTTCACAAATTACAAATTTGTCTCAGAGTGCTTTACAATCTGTACACATAGACATCCCTGCCCCAAAACCTCACATCGGACCAGGAAAAACTCCCAAATAACCCTTCAGGGGGAAAAAAAGGGAAGAAACCTGCAGGAGAGCAACAGAGGAGGATCCCTCTCCAGGATGGACAGATGCAATAGATGTCATGTGACCAGAAGGACAGATTAGAGTTTAAATACATTCAATGAATATGACAGAGTGTATGAATAGTTCATAGTAGGCATATTCCACGATGGAGACCTCCACGATCCATCAGGCAGATGGCGGTGGGGAGGAGGAGTGGCGGAGTCTCAACAGTGGGCGGAGTCTCAACAGGACAGTGGCGTAGTCATGAGCAGGAATTCCACGACCCAGACCTCGATGATCCATCAGGCAGATAGGATCTATGTCGTCTCATAGGGTCCGATGACCCCATGAGACGTGAAGTCAAGGACTCCGGGAGAAAGCAGAGTTAGTAACGTGTGATTGAGAGATGAAAATTCATCCTTAAGGAGAGAAAAAGAGGAGATAGGTACTCAGTGCATCCTAACGTCCCCGGCAGCTATAAGCCTATAGCAGCATATCAAGGGGCTGGACCAGGTGAACCTGATTCAGCCCTAACTATAAGCTCTGTCAAAGAGGAAGGTCTTCAGTCTACTCTTAAACGAGGTGACTGTGTCTGCCTCCCGGACTGAAGGTGGAAGCTGGTTCCATAAAAGAGGAGCTTGATAACTAAAGGCTCTGGCTCCCATTCTACTTTTAAGACTCTAGGAACTACAAGTAGTCCCGCATTTAGTGAGCGTAGCTCTCTAGTGGGGCAATATGGTACTACAAGCTCCTTAAGATATGATGGTGCATCACCAATCAAGGCTTTGTAGGTTAAGAGAAGAATTTTAAAAGTGATTCTTGATTTTACTGGGAGCCAGTGGAGAGCAGCTAGTGCAGGAGTGATGTGATCTCTTTTCTTAGTTTTAGTGAGAACACGAGCTGCAGCATTCTGGATCAACTGGAGGGACCTAAGAGATTTATTAGAGCAGCCTGATAATAAGGAGTTGCAGTAATCCAGTCTCGAAGTAACGAATGCGTGAACCAATTTTTCTGCATCTTTTTGAGACAAGATGTGCCTGATTTTTGAAATATTATGTAGATGAAAGAATGCAGTCCTTGAGATTTGCTTTACGTGGGAGTTAAAGGACAAGTCCCGATCAAAGATAACGCCAAGATTCTTTACAGTGGTGTTGGATGCCAGGGCAATGCCGTCTACAGAAACCACATCACCAGATAATTGATCTCTGAGGTGCTCAGGGCCGATTAAAATTACTTTGGTCTTGTGTCAGTTTAACTTCAAGAAGTCGCAGATCATCCATGTTTTATGTCTTTAAGACATGCTTGAATTTTACCGAGTTGGTTGCTCTCCTCTGGTTTTATCGATAGATATAGTTGAGTATCATCTGCATAACAATGAAAGTTTATGGAATGTTTCCTGATAATATTGCCCAAAGGAAGCATGTATAAGGTAAATAAAATTGGTCCAAGCACAGAACCTTGTGGAACTCCGTGATTAACGTTGGTGGTTATTGAGGCGTCATCGTTTACAAATACAAACTGAGATCGATCTGATAAATAGGATTTAAACCAAATTAGTGCCGTGCCTGAAATGCCAATCGACTGCTCCAGTCTCTGTAATAGGATGTCATGGTCAATGGTGTCGAATGCAGCACTAAGGTCTAACAAGACCAGGACAGAGAGAGTCCTTTATCTGCTGCCATTAAGAGGTCATTTGTAATTTTCACCAGTGCTGTCTCGGTGCTGTGGTGTTTTCTAAATCCTGATTGAAATTTCTCAAATAAACTATTATGATGTAGAAAGTCGCACAACTGATTTGCGACCACTTTCTCAAGGATCTTGGAGAGGAAAGGGAGGTTAGAGATCGGTCTGTAGTTAGCCAACACCTCTGGATCCAGAGTGGGCTTCTTCAGGAGAGGTTTAATAACAGCCACTTTGAAGGAGTGTGGTACGTGGCCTGTTAGCAGAGACACATTGATAATATCTAATAGAGAGCCGCCAATTAAAGGCAAAACGTCTTTAAGCAGCCTCGTCGGGATGGGGTCCAAGAGACAGGTAGACGTGTTCGAAGTAGAAACCGTTGAAGATAATTGGTCACGGTTGATGGGAGAAAAGCCCTCAAATATACACCAGGGCATACAGCGGTTTCCAAGGCCATTCCACTTGAGGACAGATTGGCACTGGTTAAGGGCAAGAGATTATTAATCTTGTCCCTAATAGTTACAATCTTTTCATTAAAGAAGTTCATGAAGTCGTTACCACTAAGGTCTATAGGAATACTCGGCTCCACAGAGCTGTGACTCTCTGTCAGCCTGGCTACAGTGCTGAAGAGAAACCTGGGGTTGTTTTTATTTTTCTATTACTGATGAGTAATAGGCTGCTCTGGCATTACGGAGGGCCTTCTTATAAGTTTTAAGACTATCTCGCCAAACTAAGCAGGATTCTTCCAGATTAGTTGAACGCCATATGCTTTCAAGCTTTCGTGACGTTTGCTTTAGTTTGCGGGTCTGAGGGTTATACCAGGGAGCAAACCTCCTCTTCCTCACTGTCTTCTTCTTCAGAGGGGCTATCGAGTCCAGTGTCATTCTCAGAGAGCCTGTGGCACTGTCAACAAGATGATCAATCTGGGACGGACTAAAGTTAGACCAGGAGTCCTCTGTTATATTGAGACGTGGTATCGAATCAAATACAGAAGGAATCGCTTCTTTAAATTTAGCTACAGCACTGTCAGTTAGACATCTGGTGTAGAAACTTTTGACTAACGGAGTACACTCCGGTAGTATAAATTCAAAAGTGATGAGGTTGTGGTCTGACAGAAGAGGATTCTGTGGGAAGACGTTCAAATGCTCAATGTCAACGCCATAAGTAAGAACAAGATCAAGCGTGTGGCCAAAGCTGTGAGTGGGTTTCTGTACTGTCTGGCAGAAGCCAATCGAGTCCAACAATGAGATGAATGCAGCACTAAGGCAATCATTATCAACATCCACATGGATATTAAAATCTCCTACAATAATAACTTTATCAGTTTTAAGAACCAAACTTGATATAAATTCTGAGAATTCAGATATAAACTCTGAATATGGACCTGGGGGCCGGTACAGAATCACAAACAGAATTGGCTGTAGTGTTTTCCAGGTTGGATGTGAAAGACTAAGAACAAGGCTTTCAAATGAGGTGTAGTGTAATTTTGGTTGAGGATTAATTAATAGGCTCGATTCAAAGATGGCTGCTACTCCACCTCCTCGACCGGTGCCTCGAGGAATGTGAGTATTAATATGACTTGGAGGAGTCGATTCATTCAGGCAGACATATTCTTCATGGCTCAGCCAGGTTTCAGTTAGGCAACATAAATCAATGTGATTATCTGATATTAAATCATTTAGTAACACAGCTTTAGATGACAGAGATCTAATATTTAGGAGACCACATTTAATAGACCTGTTTTGTTGCACTGCTGAAATAATGGTGTTAACCTGTATAAGGTTATTGTGTACGACTCCTCTTCTGCTTTCTTTTGCGAGAATTAATTTAAGTTTAAGTGGCCGTGGGACAGACAGTCTCTATGGAGCTCTGGGAGGACTGGGTGAGGCCCGTGGGGGATGTGCTATGGGGACGAGTGGCGGATGCCCCGGGGAGGATGTGCTATGGGGGACACTGGGTGACAGGGATGACAGGGGCGTGGGGCTACTCTGTTTCTGCTTTATGACATTAACCCTTCGTTGTCACAGATATGGCTGTCCGTTGATCAACTTGGTTATGTTTGCAGAAATGAGATGCGCTCCGTCCAACGTGGGATGGATGCCGTCTCTCCTCATCAGATCAGGCTTTCCCCAGAAAGTCTTCCAGTTGTCTACGTAGCCCACATTATTCGCTGGGCACCACCTCGACAGCCAGCGGTTGAAAGACGACATTCGGCTAAACAATTCGTCTGTCTGCAAATTTGGGAGAGGGCCAGAGAAAACGACGGTGTCCGACAACGTCTTGGCATAAGCACACACCGATTCCACATTAATTTTAGTGAGTTCCGACCGACGGGCTCGGGCGTCATTACCACCGGCGTGTATTACAATCTGACTGTATCTCCGCTTGTCCTTAGCCAGCAGTTTCAAACAAGACTCCACGTCGCCCGCTCTGGCCCCCGGGAGGCACACGACTCTAGTCCGTGGCTTCGCTATTTTCACGTTCCTGACTATCGAGCTCCCGATAACCAGGATGTGCTCCTCAGCGGGTGTGTCGTCGATGTCATCGATGAGGGTAATGATGTCATCCATGAGGGTAATGATGTCATCCATGAGGGTAATGACGTCATCGATGAGAGCAATGATGTCATCCATGAGGGTAATGATGTCATCCATGAGGGTAATGATGTCATCCATGAGGGTAATGATGTCATCCATGAGGGTAATGATGTCATCCATGAGGGTAATGATGTCATCCATGAGAGCAATGATGTCATCCATGAGGGTAATGACGTCATCGATGAGGGTAATGATGTCATCCATGAGGGTAATGGCGTCATCGATGAGGGTAATGATGTCATCCATGAGGGTAATGATGTCATCCATGAGGGCAATGATGTCATCCATGAGGGTAATGATGTCATCCATGAGGGTAATGACGTCATCGATGAGGGTAATGATGTCATCGATGAGGGTAATGATGTCATCCATGAGGGCAATGATGTCATCCATGAGGGCAATGATGTCATCCATGAGGGTAATGATGTCATCCATGAGGGTAATGACGTCATCGATGAGGGCAATGATGTCATCCATGAGGGTAATGACGTCATCGATGAGGGTAATGATGTCATCCATGAGGGTAATGATGTCATCCATGAGGGCAATGATGTCATCCATGAGGGCAATGACGTCATCGATGAGGGCAATGATGTCATCCATGAGGGTAATGACGTCATCGATGAGGGTAATGATGTCATCCATCAGGGCAATGATGTCATCGGAGGAACATCCACAAGAGGAAAACATGAATAGATTGTTTGAAGAGTTCTAACAGCTCCTCCTGTCGTTTGTTTTTAATAGTTAAACAGTTCAGGTTGTTTGGGCCGAGCAGAATGTTCTGATGGCCCAGGAGAACTTTTGTGATCACAACCCACGCATCATCACTGTGTGTGTGTGTGTGTCTGTGTGTATATGTGTGTGTGTGTGTGTATGTATATGTGTGTGTGTGTGTGTGTATGTATATGTGTGTATGTGTGTGTGTGTGTGTGTGTGTGTGTGTATGTGTGAACCTGCTCATCGAGGTCAGGAGGTTTATTTATGCACGACGTCATCTGGCTGCTGATGTGAGAATGCGTCAACGCCGTCGCACTCTCACTTCCTCGCCTCCGGATCTCCCGGAGACAGCGAGGTAATTGAGGGGGCGGGGCTTCTCCTGACATTGAAACGTGCTCAAAAAGAGCATTCTGACTGCAACGGTGCCACAGAGGGAGGGGGGGGTCCTTTGTGTGTTTGTTCAAAATGTTTCTTTATCAGCAAAGGGAAGAGACGGAAAATAATTTAAATAGTGTTCGGGGATCAGCTTTGGGCTCAAGGTCATCCGGGGGGGGGGGGGTGTTCTTCTCCTCCTGCATCACGGAGCATCGCTCGCTGCTCTTGTCAGAAGTCGTGTTCACATCACAGCGGTTCAGAGCTTCAGGGGAGACGACTTTCTGTTTGTAGAAACCACACCGAGGCTGATGAAGTGGAAACGGTGAACATCACCCCCCCCCCCCCCCCCCTTCATCCCTTTTGGACTTTCTGAACCCGGCGGCCACTCATTCGTTGGCCGGCGACGTGAAGGTCGTTGAACCATTTACTCCGTCGTCATTTCTTCTCTGCAGCAGATCAAATGATGACATCATCCCCCCCTACCCCCCCCCCCCCCGGTTCTCTGATTTGTCCTCCATTGATTGGACCTCTTCTAGTAATGAGTCAGATCACCTGTTAATGGGATAACTGCAGATTACCAAATTAAAGCGGATTTTCACGCAGACTGAGCCGGAGGGCTTTCATCACCTCTGGGCCGAGGTGAGAGGAGGCGCCGGCGGTCGGGTGTATAACGGGATGCGGGTGATGAGGCTGTCTTCCGGCTGAGGAAGCTGTCAGGAACAACACACCTGCGCCTGCGTCTCGGCGTCTTCACTAACGATCTGTAGACGTTTGGTCGGAGGCCGTTCGCACGGCGCTCGAGGAACGTGTCAGATTATTAGAAAGCGATCCTCTTCCCGGACGACGTGCAGCTTGTAAACGAGGTTACAGTCGGTGCTGCTGGGGATTTATTTTGCTCCCTGAATTATTTCTTTTTTTACCGCCGTTGAGCATCAACGTCACCGAGCGGCGTCCGGGGTGAAGAGTGAACTGTGGTGCATTCTGGGAAGAATTTTAATCCATGCATCAGGGCACTGATTTATGCATGAAAAGTCTAAAATAGTAAACCGTTAGAATATGAGTATCACATCAAAAAAGCACGATGAAGACATGACAACATGTTTGAGAATAAAAACAACACAAATACCTGAACTTATATTTATAAGCTTTAAATCCAGCCAGACTGTCAATTAAAGAAAACTACATCATTTATATATATATTTTTTATTATTATTATTTTGTTATATATAAATATATATATATATATTCATTTTCTTATAAATATAATTCTTTTATATATATTTATTCCTTTTATATATATATTTATTTTATGGGTCTTCTTTTTATATATATACATATATATATACATCTATAAAATAAAGGAGAATATATATATATTTAAAGAAAAGATATATATATTTATATATTTATATATAAAAATATACATATATAAATTAAATATATAGACTTTTCGAACTCATCTCGTGTGTGATCATCGTTCCTCTTTGACCTTTGCCCTCTGCAGGCACATGTTGAATGTGACCTGGGAGCACAACGACTTCTCCTTCAACAGCAACGGCTACCTGGTGAACCCGACCATGATCATCATCACGCTGGACCGGGAGAGGCAGTGGGACAAGGTGAGCCTGAACTCACCATCGCCCAAACCCACACGTTCTACCTTTCACACACCTGTCACTCACTCAAACTCATCTCTTCAAAAAGCACACGTTCATTCCACGGGGTGGCGGCGTGTGACGAGGGCTTCAGGGTCGACTCCCCCTGCTGGTGGAAAAGAAGGCGTTCGGTTAAAACATCAACACTCAAAGTAAAACAGCCGCAGGCGCATTTTTTAAAGTTCATTATTATGTAAAATGTTTATTTTCCTGTTCATTTCCAACATGTCGTCGAGGCTGAGCGCTAACGGGGAGCTATTTGCTAACGGGAGCTAACAGAAGACCATTAGCATTAATACAGCTGCTCCAGATCGGCGTGTTTATGTGCAGTTAATGTTGCGTCGGTTAAATTATTGAAATAAATCTAATTACATGGTGAATTTAACGATCTTTATCATTTAATGTTCAGTATTCACGCTTTTCTAGTCTCGAATCTCTAATATTGTTCCACAAAGCTAGAAACGTTAGCAGCAGCGCTAACGGCGCTTCTTTTCAGTCACACTGTGATGCGTTCAGGCTCTATTCAGAGAAAATGAGTCATGAAGCATTTTATAGGCTTTACACCTACAAGGAAACCAAATATTCGGGATACGATCAAAGGGATCTGCCTCTGCCCACATGGATATTCGAGGATCGGCAAAAATAATATAAAACGTGATCGGGGGTCTCTTACATTTTTACACTCCTCACTTTTCTTTCAGCCAATCCGTGACTCTGAATCCTAGTTCATTAAAGACTTCCTGTTCGCGCTCCACGCGCGCTGCCTTCATCGCTCTCTCTCCTCAGTGGAACCGGCCGGCGGTGCCAAACAGCTCCCATAGTTCTTGGCTGTAAGGCGGGAACTCCCAGAGTGCTTTGCAGCGTCACAGAGAGAGCGATGCCATATTGTAGCGTGTTGACACATTTTGTGAATTAAGCGCTTCGATTCCTCAACTTCCTGTTGATAGGTACTGAAGTAAAGTGGCTCACTTAAGGTGGGATGACTTTTTAAGGTGGACCAGCTCTTCTTCTTTGAGTTTTTGCTCAACATTTCTTATTTTTACTTATTGAATATTTATGTTGTAATTGTAACTGCTGATCATTAATTGGTCTAAATAAATTGTTTTTCTCATATTGTCAGTAAAACAGTTAAATGGTTCATTATTAACGAGGTGAGGTAAAAAATAATATTTTACTTTAAAAAAGTCGGACGAGGAACAAAAGGGAAAAACCCAGACCGTGACAGAAAGATGAAGAGCAACGTTACGACTTTAGCTGAACATTTTATTCTGCAGATGCAGGTTAAATGAACTATTAGTTAATTTAATCATTCATCAGTCTTACATTCTGATTATTTATTTTATTGTATTTATTGTAATTATTGTATTTATTGTATTTATTTATTGTATTTATTGTATTTATTTTATTTATTTTATTTATTTTATTTATTTTATTTATTTTATTTATTTTATTTATTTTATTTTATTTTCATGACAACATTGTCTATCACTTGAATAAATCATTAAATAGTATCGCGGGTTCCAAAAGCATTTAAACAAGAACTAGACATTTTTGAAGGGCGTCCGCTTCCCTTCGCAAAATAATAAAAAAGAGCCGATAAGATTATTGATAACCGATAAGCAGTACCGATCCCCTTCTCTATCAGCGCTTCCCCCTCCTGAGCTCCCAGCTGAAGGGTGTCTTGTCCCACACGTTGACCTTTAAATAAACCTATATATAAACCTTTAAATAAACCTTTATATAAACGTTCCATGGGAGCAGAACATACTTGTTCAATCATTCCAGGAGATGAATAAGCGTGTTGGGCGATATCTCTGCGGCGCTTACCTCTCTGTTGCCTCCGGGGTCTTTTTCTCTGAGAGCTGAAAATCAATTCCTCCTCCTGATTGCCTCGTCTTCTTCTTCCTTTATTTTCTTCTTCTTTTTGGCTGTTATCCTGGCTGCACACACACACACACACAGACATAACAGTGTACGGCTGGTTTAGTACAACCAAAAAATAAAAAAAGAGAAAAAAATAAAAACAATTGAAGTATTCCCCCCCCACCCCAACAGTTTTTTGTTATATACCAACTCTGCTGTTTGAGTGGCAGTCATTGAAAAAGCTCTATTTTCCTCTATTGATGAACGATGAAGACGTCTGTGGCTAAAATAGATAGATAGATAGATATATACTTTATTAATCCCCAAGGGGAAATTTGTCGTGACAGTAGCAGCAACACACAAGAATAAAAACAAAAAGGGGGGGGGGGGCTTCGGAGTTTTAATCTCACCACGTTTCTATCTGGATTTATGAAGTGTGATTGACTGGACTAAAAGCCCACGAGTGTGTCCGCCACAGACAAACAGCAGCACGATCGATATGACGGGCGAGAGAGGAACAACGGAGAGGAGCGGAGAGAATCGGGATATTTGCTATCCACACACACACACACACACACTTGAAATCGCCACCCCGTGAGGACCTTGACTAGGCGGTGTTGCGTGGGGACACCACTTTCAAAATTGAATAACAGCATACTTTTGATCACATACATTTTTGGGACACACACACACCTCCTCCACCATCTCTTTGTGACCAGCTGTCCTGACTGGCACCATCAGACAGCATTGTCCCCTCTCCTGCATAAACCGCAGAGATTATAAGGGGGGGGCTGACACTTTTATGTATTTTCAACCCTCCAGGACAAAGTCAGTGGATATGAATGTGATTCAGCTCAAACTATGCAACTAAAAGTACATTCTATTTGGCAGAAACATGATGAATGCGTAGCTGACCCCAGATCAGTTTACTGAGAGTCACCGATTTAGGAAAAAACAAACACAAAATCTAATGAAATGAATAATTAAGAGCATGTTTTGTTTTCCATAGTTGGTGATTTTATTCTTTGCATTGTTAATGAGTATTTTTTTGTGGATAATTATTCTTAGTAACAGTATTTCAGCCTTAATTAGTGACTCATTACATTAAAACGAACCTTAACAGAACTGAGTAATGTTCTGATGATCAATCACGTCTCTGATGAGCATGAAAACCTGTTAAACTGTAGCCGCCGCAGCCTGGACGCTGTCATCGTGTAGTAAGCACGTCTGATTCAGCATAAAGTCGGCCATCATTGGGATGAGTCGGCGTTTTATCTAATTGGGACCTCGAGTCCTTCACTTCCTCAACAGGTCACACTTAACCAAACCAATGTTTCATTCCACATCTTGATTATCCATTAGACGCGCCTCCTCGCTCCTCCGCCACGTCCAATGAAAACGAGCCGACCGGTAACAAGGCGAGTGGCTGGAATTGCTTTCGTTGCAGTCGATGTGTAATTGCACTCGTTACATCCCCCCCGATGAACCCGGAGAACCATTTCCTCTAAAACCGAAACCTCGCCGCCAGATGCACAAATCAGGAGGACGCCTGATGATGACGTATCGGTTAGAGACTCGGAGACGAGCGCGTTGAGGCGGGAGGTGGAGATGAAGGTCATGTTCTGGTTCCTAGACCAGTTTGGAACGGAGATGTCTCACCTCTCCCTCTCCCTCTCCCTCTCTCTCTCTCTCTCTCTCTCTCCCTCCAGGTGGGCACCTTCGAGATGGGCATCATGCAGATGAGATACCCGGTGTGGCCGCGGTACGGCTCCTACCTGGAGCCGGTGTCGGACTACAGGCACCTGACGGTGGCCACGCTGGAGGAGCGGCCCTTCGTCATCGTGGAGGCGGTGGACCCGGCGACCGGCACCTGCGTCAGCAACACCGTGTCGTGCCGCCGGCAGTCCAACAAGACCGAGTCGTAAGTCGTGCCGCGGCGGAGAACTTGAAAGTGTCGGCTCGGCCTGAACTTCAGGGTCACCGAATCATTTTGTATTCACATCACAGGACTGAACCCGAAGGTGTCGCCTCACAGTCGCTCTTTACAGCCAAAACGTCCAGAAGAAAGTAGAATTAGTAGAGGAATTATTAAGCTATGGCCCAAAAAACTGTTTAGTGAGGTCACGGTGACCTTTGACCTCCAGCTGAAGCCAAGCGGATGCTTGTGCCAGATTTTAAGAGGAGTTATTTCAAGGCTTCCTGAGTTACTGCATCCGTGAGAGCAGACAACACAAAGGGCAACAGCGTCGCCACGGAGACATCAACACATGTTCTGTTACTGAGAGTATGTTCAGGGGATACTTGATCAACATCGGTAGCAAGGTAGGTAGGTAGATAGATGATAGATGATGGATAGATACATGGATAGATTGATGATAGATAGAAGATAGATAGATGATAGATAGATGGATAGATAAATGGATAGATAGATGATAGATAGATGGATGGAAAGATGGATGGATCAGTACCAACAAATTGTTTCCTGTCACCAAACCATCTTATGTCAAGAAACCATCTGACGCATCCCACTTTCTACCAGCGTACATTCCCACAGCACCATCACATGTTAACATGCTCATCTTTATTGATTTAATATCCAGCTTTAGACCCCCATTAGGTATGATCTTAAGCCCCCCCCACTGCCATTAGCCCGGCCGTGACTCCCTTTGAGGTGAGATACTCATTAGGCTGAGCGTCAAATCTACGAGATCGCCCGTGACCCAATCTGTGAAATAGATGTGCTGCATGGTGCGGTATCAATTAGGTGGGCCGATTAGGCCATGGCATCAATCCTCAACACCTAGAGACTGATATTGCTGCTCATTAGTGGGGGGGGGGGGGCTGGCCATCATCCATTACTGACAATAGAGTTAACGAGATGAGGCTCACGTCCCCTTCAGTGTTCTGGAGGACTTGAGTGCTTTATCGCTCACCCTGACCACATTGTGTTGCTGGTAGAGGAGTTCATAACTCCACTGATGACACTATGGCTCATTTTTAACGGAGCTGCTAAGAAAGATAACGTTCATCGCTTATTACTATATCGTGCTTGGATGTAATTGATTTTTATTTCAGTCTGTAAAATGACAGAAAAGAAAATGTGCCCATTAACTTCATCCAGATCCCCAAAGTGACCTCTTCAATTTACTTATGTTATTTGTCCAAAGGTCCAGAACCCAATAGTGTGCTCTGTACATGCTAACGAGTGAGGAGTTGGAACCAGCAGATGTTGAGCAATGTTCCTGGAGCGGTGACCAAAACAACTAATATCTACGTTTAAAAAATGAATAGGGATCTAAATAAACGTAAACAGGGAGTCATCGGTCCTTAGGTTCCCCACCTCGGGTCATACAGGTTCTCCAGCGCGGTCAGAACATTCTCGGGCTCTGCACAGATCCATTCAGAGTTAATGAATGCCCCGGTGAAGGCTGGTATTGACCCGGGAAGATAATGTCCTCATGCATTAAGAGTGTTTAACGGGAGCTCCATCACAAGTCGATTTAATCAAAGCGGAGGGCGGCTGAAGCCGTGGATGAGCTCCCCGGAGCCTCGACAGAACCAGGAACCAGGAAGCTGCACAGAACAGCAGGATGCCAACAGCCTCCTTGGGCCCAAGGACCTCGGAGGTTTCAGTAGGGGCCGGTTCAGTATTAACAGAATCCAACATGGTCCCTCCTCATCTGATGAGAGATACAGGATCATATAACTTGACCTCTGTCAGACTGCTGAAGGTCACTCGGAGGCCTTTTGAGGCGTCTATGTTCAGGGACCGGTTCATATCGGATCGTCCGCCCGCGCAGGCCAATGAGATGTTCCCTCAGATCAGTTTAGAGGCCTAAAGAGGTGAAGCTTCACGTGGAAAAGAAGCAGCTGATCTCACAAGCTTGTGACGAGAGGGGAAGGAGAACAGTTGCCACCAGTGAGCTGCCTTTGAGCAAGGCACTGAACGTAAATCTGCTCCAGTGGAATCAACAACGGACCCAACTGCAGCTTCAAGATGGAGAAACTCTAGACCTTTGTTCCAGCTGTAGACCTATGTTCTACTGTAGACCTTTGTTCCAGCTGTAGACCTTTGTTCTACTGTAGACCTTTGTTCCAGCTGTAGACCTTTGTTCTACTGTAGACCTTTGTTCTACTGTAGACCTTTGTTCCAGCTGTAGACCTTTGTTCTACTGTAGACCTTTGTTCTAGCTGTAGACCTTTGTTCCAGCTGTAGACCTTTGTTCTACTGTAGACCATTGTTCTAGCTGTAGACCTTTGTTCTACTGTCGACCTTTGTTCTACTGTAGACCTTTGTTCCAGCTGTAGACCTTTGTTCTACTGTCGACCTTTGTTCTAGCTGTAAACCTTTGTTCCAGCTGTAGACCTTTGTTCTACTGTAGACCTTTGTTCCAGCTGTAGACCTTTGTTCTACTGTAGACCTTTGTTCCAGCTGTAGACCTTTGTTCTACTGTAGACCTTTGTTCCAGCTGTAGACCTTTGGTCTACTGTAGACCTTTGTTCTACTGTAGACCTTTGTTCCAGCTGTAGACCTTTGGTCTACTGTAGACCTTTGTTCCAGCTGTAGACCTTTGTTCTACTGTAGACCTTTGTTCTACTGTAGACCTTTGTTCCAGCTGTAGACCTTTGTTCTACTGTAGACCTTTGTTCTACTGTAGACCTTTGTTCCAGCTGTAGACCTTTGTTCTACTGTAGAGATGGCGCGGCTGTGTCCAGTCGCCGTCGCGGCAGCTCCGCGGAGATTGTGCGCTCTTTTAGTTTTTGTGTTTATTTTTAATATTTTCTTTGCCACAAACACATCGGCACTAACAACATACGACCGCAGCACACTTTTGGACATAAACTTTTGCGCAAAACAAGGGTTTTTGTCCACTTTTTCCATCGATCCAGCGTGGCCGGCAGAGATCGGCGAGAACCGCAACAACAACAGTGGAGCCGCTACTACGGGGAGACGACGAAAACATCGAGGGAAACGGAGCGGAATTCGGAACAGACTGAGAGTTCAAGCCCACCGTCCACCTTTGCCCAGCATCCTTCTTGCTAACGTCCAGTCTCTGGAAAATAAGATGGATGATTTTAGGGCAAGGATCAGATTCCAACGGGACATGCGGATTGTAACATCTTTTGTCTGACGGAAACTTGGCTGACCCGCTGGTGCGGATCGAGTCATATGCCCAACCGAGTCCTTCTCTGTTTTCCGTGCAGACAGAACGGAAGAGTCTGGTAAATCTAAGGGTGGAGGGTTTGCTTCATGACAAACAACATGTGGTGTGACCCCAAGAACATTAAGACTCTTTCTCATTCCTGCTCGTGAACCTGGAACATCTGACGATCTCATGCCGTCCATTCTACCTTCCCCGGAGTTCAGCTCTCGGTCATCACCACAGCCGTCTACATTCCACCACCACAGCGGACACCGACGTAGCCCATCGGACCTACATGATGTGTTATGTCGGCATCAGAACAAGTATCCCGAACGGCTGTGGTGGTGGCTGGGGACTTTATAGGGCAAACCTAAAAAGTCATGCCGAACTTTCACCAGCACATTACGTGTGCTACCAGAGGGGAAAGAACGTTGGACCACTGCTATACGCCATTCAAGAGAGGCTACAAGGCTGTCTCTCTCCTCCGTTCGCAAATCAGACCATGCCGCCATTTTCCTGCTACCGAATACCGACAAAAGATCGCTGGAAGCGGTAGTGACGAACGTAAGCGGTGGTCTGACCAATCAGAGGCTGAGCTACAGGACTCTGCGTGTCGTCGACTGGGACATGATCCAATCCAGTTCCAGTGACGTCAAGTTTGGAAGTAGCAATGAGCCTCAACGCTTAACGACACCATCGCCCCACGGTAAAAGTTAGGGACTTTCCTAACCAAAAGCCGTGGGTTGATAGATCCATCCGTGAAGCTGTGAGCCTGCATTGCTGCCTATAACTCGGTCTTGTATCCGGCAACATGGACAAGGCAGCGGTCTATGGACTGAGGAGGCGGTGAGGAGGCCAAAAGGAGGTACCGAGACAGAGTGGAATCACAGATGGAGCAGCGACACCAGGCGCCTATGGCAGGGGCTACGGACTATCACAAACTACCAGAGCAGACCCGGCAATGGTGAGTGCCGACGCATCCCTAGCGGACGACCTGAACTCATTTTATGCGGTTTGAGGCTAGCAACAACAGCTAACAACTTCGCGCTGTAACACGTTAAGGTGAGTTCCACCGCTGGGATGAACACACACTCTGTGACCGAGCACAGTGTGAGGAGGGCTCTGTTGAGGGTGAACACCAGGAAAGCTGCAGGTCCAGATGGCATATCTGGGCGAGTACTGAAGACCTGTGCTAACCAGCTAGCTCCAGTGTTCACCACAATATTCAACCTCTCCCTGGCTGAGTCCGTGGTCCCCGCCTGCTTCAAGAGATCCACTATTGTCCCTGTGCCCAAGAATGCTTCTCCAGCATGTATGAATGACTACCGACCGTGGCCCTCACCTCGGTGGTCATGAAATGCTTTGAGAGGCTGATAAAGGACTACATCTGCGCCTTCCTCCTTCCTCCATGGACCCGCTGCAGTTTGCTTATCGCCCAAACAGATCCACGGATGATGCTGTCTCCCAGGTACTGCACACCACACTCTCTCATCTGGACAGCCAGAGGGGGCTATGTGAGACTGCTGTTCATTGATTATAGTTCAGCTTTCAACACCATAGTCCCCTCCAGACTGGCGGCAAGCTGATTGAGCTGGGACTGAACACCCCCTGTGTGCTTGGATCCTGGACTTCCTGACCGCCAGGCCACAGGTGGTCAGGGTGGGCAGACACCTCAAATCCCTCACCCTGAACACAGGATCCCCCAGGGTTGCGTCCTCAGCCCCTACTGTACTCCCTGTACACACATGACTGTGTGGCCAGGTTCAGCTCAACACCATCATCAAGTTTGCGGATGACACAGTGGTGGTGGGCCTGATCTCCGACAACGACGAGAAGGCCTACCTGGAGGAAGTTGCTGATCTGTCACTCTGGTGCCAGGACAACAGCCTCATCATGAATGTCACCAAAACTAAGGAGCTGATTGTGGACTTTAGGAGGGTACAACAACAGAGGACGTACTCACCACTGGGGATTAACGGGACTACTGTGGAGAGGGTGAGCGGGTATAAATACCTGGGAGTCCACATCACCGAGGATCTGACATGGTCAACAAACACAGACACTCTGGTGAGAAAGGCAAGGCAGCGCCTCTACCACCTCAGGCAGCTGAGGAAATTTAAAGTTTCCCAGAGGATCCTTCAGTCCTTCTACTCTGGAGCTGTAGAGGCGTCCTGACAGGAAGCATCACAGCCTGGTTTGGCAACTGCTCCGCTCAGGACAGGAAGGCTCTGCAGAGAGTAGTGCGTTCGGCTGAGCGCACTATTGAACTACACTCCCACCCTGCAGGACTTGTACACCAGGAGGTGCAGAACCAGAGCCGGCAGGATCATGAAGGATCCTCACCACCCCAACAACAGACTGTTTCAGCTGCTGCGGTCAGGCAGGCGCCTCCGTAGTCACGCTGCAAGAACAGAGAGACTGAGACGGAGTTTCTTTCCTCAGGCCATCAGGATTGTGAACTCCGACCTCACCAGGACCCCCACATAGACCCACACAACTGCCCCTCTTAGGCACACACACACACACACACACTTACTGTAAATATTGTGTTGTTTTTATTTGTAAATAGTGTGTACTTGTTGCCCTTGCACATTCCTGCTGAGCATTGCCACTTTCATTTCACTGTAGACCTTGTGTGCTGTGACCTCGCTGGAGACCTTTGTTCTACTGTAGACCTTTGTTCTAGCTGTAGACCTTTGTTCTAGCTGTAGACCTTTGTTCTACTGTAGACCTTTGTTCCAGCTGTAGACCTTTGTTCTACTGTAGACCTTTGTTCCAGCTGTAGACCTTTGGTCTACTGTAGACCTTTGTTCTACTGTAGACCTTTGTTCCAGCTGTAGACCTTTGTTCTACTGTAGACCTTTGTTCTACTGTAGACCTTTGTTCCAGCTGTAGACCTTTGTTCTACTGTAGACCTTTGTTCCAGGGCGACGTGCCATTAGTGCTCCCTGCATGGCGCCCATGGCTCACCGCCTCCCACTACACGTGTGTGTGTGTGTGTGTTGTGGTATAGTGAAGGTTTAATGTCAGACTGTAACGTTTCTCTGGATGAATAAAAACACAAAGAATTGGATCGTCAAGTTTGCCCGTGACCATAAAACCAAGATGGAGGAGAGACAGCCACTGACAATTTAATGGTTTTAGAAATACATCCTCTCTCACAGCAGTGGAGCGCCGCCGCACAGTGGCTGCTTCCATGTTTACTACAGCCATGAAAGATGTCAGTGGATCACTGTTATTGGGTCAACTGTGACATTTGTAACTCCTCTGGTTGTATAGAAGTCTATGCTTCATGTGTTAAAGCTGCATGCTCTCTCCTGACCACCAGGGGGCGACTCCTCTGGTTGTATAGAAGTCTATGCTTCATGTGTTAAAGCTGCATGCTCTCTCCTGACCACCAGGGGGCGACTCCTCTGGTTGTATAGAAGTATATGATTCATGTGTTAAAGCTGCATGCTCTCTCCTGACCACCAGGGGGCGACTCCTCTGGTTGTATAGAAGTATATGCGTCATGTGTTCAAGCTGCATTCTCTCTCCTGACCACCAGGGGGCGACCCCCGAACAACCAGGGTTGTTCGGGAGTTTGATTCCAGCCTCTCGCTCTGCGGGGTCTGGGGATTTGCACCGTCAGCTCTGTCTCTGTTTCTCGTTTCTCGGGTCGCTCCGGCATTAGCATGCGGTCGGCATTACGGCGCCGCATGTCCTCATTAGGGGGTTTAGCGTACCGTACGCACCGCCACACACACTGGGTCAGACTGTCGGCAGCTCGGTTCTGACACACGCTGCAGAACCAGAACAGGAAGCCGCCGCTGTCTGCAGGCATCGGACCACGACCTGAGCGGGGGAGGGGATTGGCTGAGGGACGTCAGACTCCTGGGCATGTGAGGTCTGACCAATAATCCAATAATCAGCCCTATTGACACAAATCACAGCCAGGATTTAGCATTAAAGGCTCCATCAGTCATTTACTCAGCGCTCCACCTTTTATACACTTAAAAACAAGCGTGGATTGAGATGTGTTCACATCGGATCCTGAAGCGGATCTCCAGGAATTAATAATACATTCACAATGAAGATAAGATAAGATAAGATAATCCTTTATTAGTCCCACAATGGGGAAATTTCAGGATCACAGCAGCGGCTGCACATTAGAGCATTAATAAACAAAATACAATAACAATATTAAATGTACAGAGGAATACAATATATATATATATACAAGGTAGTGATTAAAGTGAATTGTCAGCAGGTTAAAGTGATCCATTTCTACATCTGAACATTTAAACAAGTCTAAGGATAATACCAATGTGGGGTTGGAAAAAATGAAAAATGTCCACATCATTGGCATCTTGGAGTGTTTGGCCAAATAATAAAGGAGTGAATGTTATTTATTTCTTTAACGGTGTAATTTCCCTGCGTATGATGAACTACGACGTTTCTAGCATCGAGACTCTAGCGTCAGTTTGAATAAATACCATTAAATAAATACCTTTGAATAAATACCATTAAATAAATACCTTTAAATAAATACCTTTGAATAAATACCTTTAAATAAATACCTTTGAATAAATACCATTAAATAAATACCTTTAAATAAATACCTTTACTGGACAGCATCTCATAGCCCTGTGCACACGCTGACCACAGGACATGAGGAGGGAAATGCATTATTCAAAGCAATAAACTCGGAGCTGTAAATCTGGCGATGACGTGTTGATGGAGTAACTTTCCTTCAGGGTCGCGTGTTCGACGCTGCCGTTGTTACGCCGCGTCGCTTTAAAGACACGCGGTCACCTTTTTAAAGAAAAATATCCCGTGCTTTTATTTGAAGGTTTAAGATTAAATGGATTTATGTTGTAATATTAGAGACATTTTCTTATGTACAATATGTCTACACTCAAATAAACAATAATCAAATGCAGAGAGTTATTTAACAACATGTTCAAGGTGTTTATAAAGTGTTTCCGGCCCTTTAAGAGGGCGGCCATGATGCTGAATTGGCCAGCAGTGAACATGAGTTCGACGCCGTAGAGGAACCTTTGATTTTTAAAGGAATTCTTATTCTTATTCATAGGCGTAAAGAAACGTTGTCCGGCCGCACATCGATTTTTGAGTTTTCGTATTGGTTTATAAAGAAATGTCTCCATAGAGCGTTTTTGTGATTTAAAAAATCGCATTTTTTGCAACCAATGACCCATTGACTTGAGATTTGGTGCACATGTCCAATTTTACCTGCTCTGCAAAAAATAATATCATGACCATAAGCTCCGCCTACTTATATTTTCGGCCATTTTGAATTTGGTCAAAAACAGATTATTTCTTCTTCTCCTTCTTCTTCTTCTTATTATTATTGTGTTATGATATGAGCGCGGTGCATTGTCCCGTCCAATCAGGGCCGAGAGGTTCAATCTCGTCCTCCCTTTGGTTTGTTGGTGATTAATTCACATTGGATTTGTTTTGGTCCGTCCAGCTGGCCGTCCATCTGGCGGGGCCACGGCACCGCGAGCAGGCCTGTGGAGCAGCTCCAACTGCCCCCCCACACACACACACACAACGTCGAAGCCGCTCCTCAACGCCTTTTTTGTTTTACAACACAAACAAATCTGAGTTATTGTGTCAGCTGTCGCATTCAAAAGCTCCCAAATACATTTAGTTTGAACGTTTAGATGATAATTATACACTTTAAGTCGTCATTGTTGATTAATTATGAACATAAAATAAAAAAGAGCGGCATGACTGTGACATAATACAGGACTACCGGATGTAAAATAGCATCTAAAACTCAACTTATTTGGTTTAATTTGGTTTATTCGACACATTAATACAAACATTTCTGTAGTTATTAGCCAATAGGTTGTTTTTCATCTGTAGTCCCGAGAGGCATGACGTCATAAAACAAACCTAAAAACACGAGATCTACAATGTGTGTACGATGTTTAGGCTTTCGAGTGTTTCGGTGTTGACGGTTATCATTTATCTTTACTGAAGAGATCGACCCGACGCGTAAACATATTGCTCAATATTTCACATTCCGCTGTTTTATCCATTTTCATATGGGAGCCTTGATTGAACGCCGAACAATAGAAACGACCTATTGGACGTGATCATGTGTGATTCCCCTCAGTTGATGATGTGCAATGAGACTTTAATAGCGTCATTTATAACCGTGAGGACCCAGGATGAACAGATTGATACGCCAGAGGAGTGAGTGCACCTTCTCTCTTCGCCCCTCAGCATTGTGGGTCACACTGAGCCGTACACCAAGCTGTGCTGCAAAGGCTTCTGCATCGACATCCTGAAGAAGTTGTCCCGCACCATCAGGTTCTCCTACGACCTCTACCTGGTCACCAACGGCAAGCACGGCAAGCTGGTCCGCGGCATCTGGAACGGGATGATCGGAGAGGTGAGCCGCCGCCAGCTGCTTCCTCGTTAAAGGGCCACGCCCCTTCTCTGTGAGCTGCTTCCTCGTTAAAGGGCCACGCCCCTTCTCTGTGAGCTGCTTCCTAATTATAGGGCCACGCCCCTTTTATGTGAGCTGCTTCCTCGTTAAAGGGCCACGCCCCTTCTCTGTGAGCTGCTTCCTCGTTAAAGGGCCACGCCCCTTCTCTGTGAGCTGCTTCCTAATTATAGGGCCACGCCCCTTCTCTGTGACCTGCTTCCTTGTTAAAGGGCCATGCCCCTTCTCTGTGAGCTGCTTCCTAATTATAGGGCCACGCCCCTTTTATGTGAGCTGCTTCCTCGTTAAAGGGCCACGCCCCTTCTCTGTGACCTGCTTCCTCGTTAAAGGGCCACGCCCCTTCTCTGTGAGCTGCTTCCTAATTATAGGGCCACGCCCCTTTTATGTGAGCTGCTTCCTCGTTAAAGGGCCACACCCCTTCTCTGTGAGCTGCTTCCTCGTTAAAGCGCCACGCCCCTTCTCTGTGACCTGCTTCCTTGTTAAAGGGCCACGCCCCTTCTCTGTGAGCTGCTTCCTAATTATAGGGCCACGCCCCTTTTATGTGAGCTGCTTCCTCGTTAAAGGGCCACGCCCCTTCTCTGTGAGCTGCTTCCTCGTTAAAGGGCCACGCCCCTTCTCTGTGAGCTGCTTCCTAGTTAAAGGGCCACGCCTCTTCTCTGTGAGCTGCTTCCTCGTTAAAGGGCCACGCCCCTTCTCTGTGAGCTGCTTCCTCGTTAAAGGGCCACGCCCCTTCTCTGTGAGCTGCTTCCTAGTTAAAGGGCCACGCCCCTTCTCTGTGACCTGCTTCCTCGTTAAAGGGCCACGCCTCTTCTCTGTTAGCTGATTCTTAATTAAAGGGCCACGGCCCTTCTCTGTGAGCTGCTTCCTCATTAAAGGGCCACGCCTCTTCTCTGTGAGCTGCTTCCTAGTTAAAGGGCCACGCCCCTTCTCTGTGAGCTGCTTCCTCGTTAAAGGGCCATGCCTCTTCTCTGTGAGCTGATTCTTAATTAAAGGGCCATGCCCCTTCTCTGTTAGCTGATTCTTAATTAAAGGGCCACGGCCCTTCTCTGTGAGCTGCTTCCTCATTAAAGGGCCACGCCCCTTCTCTGTGAGCTGCTTCCTCGTTAAAGGGCCATGCCTCTTCTCTGTGAGCTGATTCTTAATTAAAGGGCCACGCCCCTTCTCTGTGAGCTGCTTCTTAATTAAAGGGCCACGCCCCTTCTCTGACAGCTGCTTCCTCGTTAAAGGGCCACGCCTCTTCTCTGTTAGCTGATTCTTAATTAAAGGGCCACGGCCCTTCTCTGTGAGATGATTCTTAATTAAAGGGCCACGCCCCTTCTCTGGGAGCTGATTCTTAATTAAAGGGCCACGCCCCTTCTCTGTGAGCTGCTTCCTCGTTAAAGGGCCACGCCTCTTCTCTGTTAGCTGATTCTTAATTAAAGGGCCACGCCCCTTCTCTGGGAGCTGATTCTTAATTAAATCGCCACGCCCCTTCTCTGTGAGCTGATAATTTTATTTAAATTTAAATTATTTAATTATTTACAACAAATTATACAGAATTGAATATTAAATACATTAAAAAATAATAATAAAAATGTAATTTAATTTACATTTAATTTAATTATTTAATATATTTTTCTTATGTGTTTAATATTTAATACTGTATACTTTTTTGTTTTATATATAATTAATAATTTTCCACATGTATATATTTATATTTTACCGTGAATGTAGCCTGGTGTGATTAGTTCCACTTCCTGCTTGTAATATTATGTCATGACCCATTATGTAATAGTTTGTCATGCTACATGCAGCAATACCTCACAATGCATTAGAGATGGATTAAATCACACAATGCATTGGTGGGAAAGGTCTAGATATGATCAGATAAAGACTTTTGAGTTGTGGCTGGAGGAAGCAGACAGTGAATCATCCTCAGGGACGAGGGATGAGATTTATCTCAGAGGTCAGCGGCGGGCGTCCAGATTTATCTCAGAGTTATGATGAGGCCGGATAAACTCTGCATTGGTAATATATACATATAAACATTGACTCCCCTCAGGTGTTCTACAAGCGTGCGGACATGGCCATCGGCTCGCTGACCATCAACGAGGAGCGCTCCGAGATCATCGACTTCTCGGTGCCGTTCGTGGAGACGGGCATCAGCGTGATGGTCGCCAGGAGCAACGGGACCGTCTCGCCATCCGCCTTCTTAGGTGAGAGACGTAACCTGAAGTATGATGTCATGTGGTCATGTGACATACTGGGATTCAAATAGCACCAGTGTCTTCCCCTGATTAGCTGGCCACTCTTTAAAACGGTAATGTTTACTATTTCAAATAGTTAAATAACATTTTGAATACTTTTTTTTATTTGAACACTTTTATTTTACTAATATATTTATTCATCTTTTTTATCTAAAAACTCTAACTCTAACTCTATTTTAACTTCTTTATTTCAGTAATTATTTATTTATAATTTTTGTAATTATATTTTTCTCCAAAACATATATTTTTTTAATGTTTTATTTAAATTGAATTATTTATATTCTTTATGGAGTTTCATATTCCCTTAGATTTACAAGGTTGTGTGGGTTTGTTTCCAGGGGCAATAGATGATAATCTCATTCCCTTCTGGCTGTTTTCATTCATCAATAGATTGTGACCCTGATAAATAACAGCACATTAAAAAAAAACAAGGGACATAAAAAATACATAAATTAATGCGCAACAAACAAATCAGTGACTCAGCCTCCTTTAATGCCGATATGACATAAAGTCATAGTTGTACATAATTTTTTTGGCAATATAATATTATAATAATTGTTTGGTTTTTTTCAACTTTTTGTGCATATTGTATTCAATTTTTTATATTTTATTGCTTACCTAAATCTCCCCTTGCGGGATTAATAAAGAAACCATCTAAGTATCTGTTGATGAAGTTATAACATTAAGCTCCCCCCCCCCCCCCCCCGTAGAGCCCTACAGTCCGGCGGTCTGGGTGATGATGTTCGTCATGTGTCTGACGGTCGTGGCCGTCACCGTCTTCGTGTTCGAGTACTGCAGCCCGGTCGGGTACAACCGCAGCCTGGTCAGCGCCAAAGGTAAGCCCCGCCTCCTCCCTCCTCCATCTGCCAATCGCCCTCTTCCGAGCCACGACAACCCGACGGAGGAGGATTTAAACCCAGTTCAGACCCAGTTCAGACTCTCTTCAAACCCAGTTCAGACCCAGTTTAGGTTTAGACCCAGTTTAGACTCTCTTTAAACCCAGTTTAGACCCGGTTTAGACTCAGATTAGAGGAGAGCTAATTAGCACGTTAGCAGCTGGCGGCTAAAGAACGAAGCTCACGGCTAGTTGAGATGAGTAGCTACACGTGCACGCCGCTGAGTGATTCCCTCACCGTTGTCCCGCCCGCCTCCTCCTCCAGAGCCCGGTGGCCCCACCTTCACCATCGGGAAGTCGGTGTGGCTGCTGTGGGGCATCGTCTTCAACAACTCGGTGCCCATCGAGAACCCCAAGGGGACCACCAGCAAGATCATGGTCCTGGTCTGGGCCTTCTTCGCCGTCATCTTCCTCGCCTCCTACACGGCCAACCTGGCCGCCTTCATGATCCAGGAGCAGTACATCGACACGGTGTCCGGCCTGAGCGACAAGAAGGTGCAGCGCTCCGTCACTGTCACGCCAGTGTGTGTGTGTGTGTGTGTGTGTGTGTGTTGTTGTGTTTGATGAACACAACATGGTCTATTTCTGGGTGTGTAAACAGCGGGAGGCGGAGCTATGAAACACAGACATCCCGAAGTGTCAATGTCACGGCGGTGACTCCCTCCCTTTCTGAAACTAGAATAGGCGAGTGGGAGTGTGAGATTGGATTGCCGCTCCGGGTTCTGTGGAGTCGTCCCTGGAAAGATGAAATGTAAAACATAGAAGTGGATTTTCTGGGGAGACGCAGCTTCTGCATTCTGTGGTTATTATTATGATCTCAGATGCTTCTGCCTCAGGAGGAAACCCGCGTGGACCTGCCAGAAACCAGGAACCAGGAATCAGAGCCGTCTCTGGGTCTCCTGACGGGTCGGAGAGGCGTTTGAGGGAAGAGGAGATCCGCCCGCCGCTCGTTAGGATTCGGGCAAAGTCGTTCACGGTTCTCGTCTCATTACAGGAGAGGAGAGGAGAGGAGCGGCCGACAGCCAGCTCGTAGATTATTGAGCGGCGGGCGGCGTGGAGGACAAGTGTGTGTGTGTGTGTGGGGGGGGACTGCTGTTTGTCCAGCTGTGCAGAACCAGACGTCAGGTTAAGTAAATGTAAATGAGGTACAAGGCGGAGGGTGACCTTGGAGGAGATGATGAGTCACTAAAGAACTCGTCACGTCTTCGTCCTCCTGACGGGTCGAGCACCACGACCTCTCCGTTTGTGTGGTACGACAAGACGGCGACGCGAGGTTTAAAAGGCTTTGAGAGACGTTTCAAGGCTTTGAAAGACTTTGAAATATGTTTAAAGGCGTTGACAGACGTTTATAGACGTTTAAAGGCGTTGACAGACGTTGGTTTGCATCCTGTTTGGTTCCATCAACCCGACATCGGGACGGGGGCTGGCTCCTCTCGGGGCGTGTTGAGGAAGAAGGTCTCTGAGCCTCCGTTGATCCCGAATGAAGACACAGCGTGGCCAACAACCTGTGTTCAATCTGAGGAAGGCGAGCTCGGTACCGTTAGCCGTTAGCATCCCGCGTGGCTTAATAACAGAGATAACGGCTAAAAAAAAGTTAGAAACTTGAGTAAATACGAGTTCTCACGGCATTATAAGACGGATAATAAAGAGGGAATTATGACCCGTTTAACCTACTAACACAAAGTAACGTCTCATGTTCATTTCTTTAGAGGATTAAAAGTTAAAAGTGGTGCTTTTGTGTGATTCTTTGTGGAGAAACGTTTAGCTCTAACTAGCTCAAAGCAGATAATTATACATTAATTAAACTATAATCCCTAGATTATCTTCAATCCAAGTACTTATTTTCTAACTAATACAATCGATGAAGAACATGTGATGCTTACAGTCTGGCGCCCTGCCTGCTTCTCCTCTTTTTCAACCCGGCAACGTCTCAGAAGTCGACGAGGGAATCGATAAATAAAATAAACAAGAGGATGACGGGATCGGAATCGATGAAATCGCATCAATTACCGTCCGTAGGTATCTCACGTGGACGTGACCTCGAGAGATCCCTCGAGGCTCGACACCCGAACGCAGGAGAGCTCTGCTTCATCTTCAAGATGTAGATACGTGATCGTGACCCTTTTCTCATACGGAAAACTCCAAATGTTCCGTCTGCTAAATGTACTGAGGACATATTTGCACAAGGTTAATTAGAAAGATGGGTTCTGTACGATTGCAGCTAATGAAATGCATATGGTGCTCCCCACAGCTAGAGAGGGAGATGCTCATTTCCTCCTGCAGGGTATCTGGATTCCTTTAGACACAGTGTCTCACAGTGTTTGGTCTTTTAATTATAGCGTTAGATGTGTAAATTAATAGAGCAAGAGGCCAGCGGGATAACTAGCGCCAAAGCACTCAGGAGTTGAGGCGGAAATCACCAGAAATAACAAAGTGCCAAAGTATTAATACATTTCAGCTTTTATCTCCCCCAAATCGAGGCCGTTAAAGACGTTTGAAGACTTTTAGAGACGTTGAAAGATGTTTAAAGAAGTTTAAAGACGTTGAAAAGCTTTAAAAGATGTTTAAAGACATCGAAAGATGTTTAAAGACGTTTAAAGATGTTTATAGACGTTAAAAGACGTTCGAAGACTTTTAGAGACGTTGAAAGATGTTTAAAGAAGTTTAAAGATCTTTATAGACGTTGAAAGATGTTTAAAGACGTTTAAAGATGTTTATAGACGTTAAAGACGTTTGAAGACTTTTAGAGACGTTGAAAGACGTTTCAAGAAGTTTAAAGACGTTGAAAGGCTTTAAAAGATGTTTAAAGACATCGAAAGATGTTTAAAGACGTTTAAAGACATCGAAAGATGTTTAAAGACGTTGAAAGAAGTTTAAAGACGTTTAAAAGCCATTTTCCGTGAAGCCAAATCACAAAGCCACGATTCATCCACCTGCCGGACAAACTGCAGTCTGATGACGCATCGCTCAAACATCTCGGATGATCACCGTCTCTCAATCCGCTCTGCTTCCACCTCCTCTCTCAGTTTCAAAAGCCACAGGAGCAGTACCCTCCGTTCCGCTTTGGCACGGTCCCAAACGGCAGCACGGAGCGCAACATACGGAGCAACTACCCCGAGATGCACTCCCACATGGTCAAATACAACCAGAAGGGAGTGGAGGACGCCCTCAACAGCCTCAAAACAGGGTGGGTCCACAGATCTCTGCACATAAACATGTATTCAGTGAGGAATGTGAGCCGCTTTCAGTAAACACTCATTTCTGCTTTGCCAGGAAACTGGACGCCTTCATCTACGACGCCGCCGTGCTGAACTACATGGCTGGCAAAGACGAGGGCTGCAAGCTGGTGACCATCGGCAGCGGGAAGGTGTTCGCCACGACTGGATACGGCATCGCGCTGCAGAAGGACTCGCGGTGGAAGCGCCTCATCGACCTGGCGCTGCTCCAGTTCCTGGCCGACGGTGAATCCTCCTCGTCCATCGGCAGCGATGCGATTACCGATCGTTAACCGTTAAACATCCGGGCCGTGCGGCGGGAGAAGTGCCTAACGAGCCACCCGGCTGCAACGATAACCCATGAGCAACCAGGTCCATCGAAAAACAGGCCACTGCGGCCTCGTGGTTATTAATTATGATGAACTACATCACAGAGTCCTTCAGGTGGACCACTGCAGTTCTTTGTTAAGCATTTAATATTTATTTTAACAGCTAAAAGGTTCATTACCTCCATCTCTCAACGCCGTAATAACTGGATTCACACGTTGTCCAGGACCTTGAATGAAAATGGAACTTTAATGGTACAACGAAGGCTCCCCTACACATTAAAGAGCAAGAAAGCACCAAGCGGGGGGGATGGGAATAATTATAGGGTGTAAAATATTACTATAGTAACGACGCGTCATAAATGCATGTCACTGAGATCCTGTTTCAAGAGATGATGGAAGACGTGACACTTGTTATGCAGGAGATGGTAAGAGGAACAGCGCATTGCGTAATACAGGAAACTGAGAGGTCACAAACAAAATGCTGCAATATTAATACTTCTCAACAGCAAAATCCTGTAATTTAGACTGAAGCACATTTTATTTTCGGCGAAAAAGGACTCAATATTTACTATTCCCAGGTCCGAATATCATCTGTCACACCTCATGATTTAATTACTAAGCACATAATCAGTAGGGAAGCCAAGTGAAGGCAATACAGAAGCTGACCACCAGGGGGCTCCTCTGGTTGTATAGAAGTCTATGCTTCATGTGTTAAAGCTGCATTCTCTCTCCTGACCACCAGGGGGCGACTCCTCTGGTCCAACAATACCATTTTTTGAATACAGCACAGATCAACTTAAAAATAAGAACTGTATTTCATTGTCAAGTACACTCAACCCGTCATAAGTAGTTTCAGCATCCGGGAATCAAATTGGGGTTCCGTGTCTCGCTCAAGGACACGTCGCCGTGTGGACAGGAAGTACCGGGGCTTGAACCGCCACCTCGAAACCCCTCAGAAGCCACTCAGGATCGGTTTTGCATTCACTAAATCACAAACAGAAGAACTGAGCGACCTTGTACCGTCGAGTGCCGGTTATATGAGGAAATGTCATTATCCCAAGCAAATTAATTTCCCGGTGAGGGGGGGGCTGTTTCATTACTCTCTTAAGTCCCCCAAATAATACCAGTGTTATGCAAATAAGTGTTTCTCCTCGCAGGCGACATCCAGAAGCTGCAGACCGTCTGGCTCACGGGGATCTGCCGCAACGAGAAGAAGGAGGTGATGAGCAGCAAGCTGGACATCGACAACATGGCGGGCGTCTTCTACATGCTGCTCGTGGCCATGGGCCTGAGCCTGCTGGTGTTCGCCTGGGAACACATGCTCTACTGGAAGCTACGCCACTCGGTCCGCAAAGCACAGCGCCTGAACTTCCTCCTCGCCATCAGCAGAGTGAGTCACGAGATTGGCAAGGATTGTGTCTCGTTTGATGGCATCCGCCGACATGTTTGAGGAAACAGACTGTGCAGAAGATTTAGATTTAGATTCAGATTACATTTTATTGTCATTGCAAAGTACAAGTACTGAGGCAAAGCTGCATTCTCTCTCCCTACCACCAGGGGCGACTCCTCTGGTCGTATAGAAGTCTCTATGTCGTGTGTTAAAGCTGCATTCTCTCTCCCTACCACCAGGGGGCGACTCCTCTGGTCGTATAGAAGTCTATATGTCATGTGTTAAAGCTGCATTCTCTCTCCTGACCACCAGGGGGCGACTCCTCTGGTCGTATAGAAGTCTATGCTTCATGTGTTAAAGCTGCATTCTCTCTCCTGACCACCAGGGGGCGACTCCTCTGGTTGTATAGAAGTCTATGCTTAATGTGTTAAAGCTGCATTATCTCTACTGGCCACCAGGGGGTGACTCCTCTGGTTGTATAGAAGTCTTACGTATGTGCGGTCTCCTTTGATAGACTCAAGTCAAATGAAGACATGGCCAGCAATAATAGATCAAGGGCAGCGACATTATAGCAAATTAAAAAACTGACGATAAAATCCAAATGAGTTGAACGCACCGAAGGACTCCGGGTATCACTCTGCTGTAATATCATGATGGCCGTGATCCCGGAGAAATTGAATTTAAATTGCCCCATTAAAAGAAAAACCTTCATCTGCGTGTCGACAGCAGTCAGTCGGCGAGATTAGGTTTTCCAAACAGATGCATTGAAAGTTAAATAAAACTGGTGGGATTAAAAGATGGAGAGAGTTAATACGTGGCGACAAGAGCACGATCACAGAGACTCCCTCGGGGGCTGGAAGTCGTCTCGAAGAAACCGATTACTCGAACCACGTCCCGTGAAAAGCACGTCAGACGATGGTTTACTCATCGGTGAACCCGAGAGAGACCAACAGTCACGTGACAGGAGAGGAGAGGCCGTCAGTAGAGGTTGTCAAATGTAAATAGTAAATGACATAAAGCTCATCTAGAGTCTCTGTTCCATTGGTAGAACTTCTGGGCCAATTGACAACCATTCGGATACATAGATCCCGATGTTTAAAAAAGGTTTGTACTCATGGTGGTTATGGTGTTATATCTGTGGTAGTGAGTTCTCTCTGCCTCTTGCCAATTGCTCTGTTTCCATTGAGGTGCAGAACCTTTTCTGTATCTCCAAGGTCTCATAGAGTAAACGGTGCAATCACCCCTGAATCCCTTCGGGGTTGAGAGCCTGACGCCCCCTACGTGTCTCTCTGCAGGGCATCTACAGCTGCTTCAACGGCGTGGAGCAGAGCGACCGCAACGGCAGCATGCCGAGTCCGGACGTCACCGCCAACTACACGCAGGCCAACATGCTCAAGATGCTGAAGACGGCTAAGGACATGGTGTCCTCCGCCCGGGTGGAGAACTCCCTGGACAACGCCACCAAGACGATAGAGAACTGGAGCCGGCGGGGCGTCGACAACGGGCGCGTCGGCCCGCCCCCGCCCCGACTGACGGCCGCGGACGTGACCCACGGCCGCCTGCCCTACATCTCCAGCATCACGGACAACCACTCGCCCTACTCTCAGCGGGCCTCACCCCCACCTTCTCCATCCACTACGGGGACTGCACCGCCCAGCCCCTCCTGGAGAAGCCCCGCTCGGCGGCGGCCCCGCTGCGCTACACGCTGCCCGCCCGCAGCAGCCAGCACGTCCTGGAGAGGACTCTGCCCATCTCCAGCCTCAGCAGCCCTCACATCGCCATGCGGGACCCCCTTCCCTCCGCCGCCTCCAACCCCCACCACGGCAGCAGGCTGTATGTGGAGAACCCGGCCGGGCACCCGGCGTCCCCGTTTGTTTCCTACAGGGAGTTCCAGGTGCCCGACATGTACATGGAGCACAGAGGGCCGCTGAGGAGGAAGTTCAGCTACCCGCCCGACTGCGTGAGCCGCAGGAGGCGGTCCCACAGCTACGCCTTTGACACCGCGGACCCCAGAGTGAGGGGCGACTACGAGGAGCCTCGATCCTGCCTCGCCGAGCTGAGGGCCAACCACCTCCTGAACAACCACGCCCCGGTGGCCGCCCCGAGACGCTACCCGGGCAGCGGCGCCGGCTGCAACTCCTGCATGAAGTCCTACCTGGAGCCCGAGATGGACGACGTGCCGCTCCTGGGGAAGGACAAGCTCAACCGCCGCGCCTCCTTCCTCAAAGCCACGTGGGGCAACGACCGGATCCACAACGTGGACGAAACAAAGGCCTCCACGTCCGCGTCCTGCGGCCGCGTAGACATGCCCGACCTGTTCCCCCGGGGGGTCGTGGCCAACCCGAAGCCCCACAAGCTGTACGGCAGTCTGGGGCACAACCTGTCCTGCTACCCGTTGTCTGCAGAGCCCGCCTACCTGGACCCGGCCCACATGGGCTCCTACCCCTACAAGCAGAAGCTCAAGTACTCCCAGTCCACCCAGCTACCCTCTTACAGAGAAGCCATCCTGCAGAACTCCGCCGCCCTGAGCCGCTCCTCCTCCTCCACGGTGGTGCACAGACACTACTCCACCTACCTGAACCCGTACACGGACTTGCCGGTGTACGTGACCCAGAGACCCTCCTCCCAGTTCTACGACGCGGCCAAGGACCAGTGCCACTTGTTCCCCTGCGCGAGCCACTGCCCGGACAACGCGGCCATGCTGCCTCGCGCGGGGGACCGGCAGGTGGTCTACCACGACCACATGTTCGGGGCCTACGACGGCACCGGGAGGCGGGACGACCCGGGCTCCGGGAGCAGGGAGCGGCGGCAGGTGTTGGTGGCCCGCAGAGTCAACAGTGCCTATGTGCCAAAGCCCTGGGGCAGGGTGTCGAGCCTGGAGTCTGAGGTCTGAGCCCAGATCCTTACTGGACCTCCACTCGGCTCATAGAACTAAGGGTACGCCTGTGGGAGGTGGAGGCAACAATCCAGCTCTACACCAAGAGTGAATTTGAGAGTCGGCTCTCAATCATCGGTGCAATAATATCTTGGGAACATGCGGCGGAGAAGAGACTCTGAGTGGGACTCAAAGAAAAAGGCAAACGTTGAAAAAGTATTTAAGATGTAAGAATTTAACCTGTTGATTGTTTATATAAAGGATTTTTAAATGCCGTGTTGCTACGTGAAAGATGTACGGGAGACAATATACCGGAGCCTCTCCATCCGACCACCACCAGAGACATTTATTCTTCATTTATTCTTCTTTTTTTCCATTTCGGTTCTCACCATTCTAATTGAGAAGATAGATTATTGAGATAATTATGTGATGAAAACCGGCGGACGTGTCGTTCAACACGTTTTCTAAAACCACCACCGAGGCGTTCGGCTCCTCCGGTCGCTCGTGTGATTTTTTTTAAGAAAAAAGGAGGGAATCCATACAAAAGCATTGTGTGTGTGTTTCCATTGTTCCCCTTTAATAAAGAGCGAGGTCAGCTCAAGGGCCTTCTGGAATCATCCGTCATCTATATGTTAAACATGCGGTGACGTAACGACGCCACATACACAATCTATTAGTTCAATCTGCCGACTCTCGCAGATGAAGCCGTGACCTTTGACCCCCGTGAGCGGTGACAAAGTGCTTCTCTCCAGCGGGAGGAGGACTCTATGGGACTGAGATGGATTCTCTCCATGTGCCGCGATACAACGATTACCTTATGGCGATTGAAATCACACAAACACACATTGTTTGAATCAGATAAGATGTTTTTTATGAAATATAATTCGCTGCTGGTTATTATCAATACATGCAATGACCAATTAATAATCAATTAACTTAAAATCTTTAGGAAGAACGGCACAAAGCTTTAGCTAAGCATTATTATTAGTAACTGTAAAGTATTGTCCCCAAAGTAGTAGAAGAAGAACTAGAGGCGACACTAATGTTGCTTCCCTGGAGAGGACACGGATTATTACCTCTGGTCTCGGGAATGGTGGCAAAACAACAACAACAACCTTAATCATAATTGATCACAGCTGAAATAAACCTAATAAGCATCATAACACACGTGCTGAACCCGCCAGAGGAAACATGGCCCCTCTCACACGGGGTGAACATGGGAGCCGGCAGCCGTTGACCACGAGCACAGAAACAAACAGTCTCACTGAGCTGTGTACAGTCTGCACTATATATATATATATACTCATATATACAGAGTACTGTTTTGAAGTAAGTGTATAAGAAATAAACATCCTTCAACCTTTTTAACAAGAAATCATACAACGTCTCTGCCGTTTACTTTGAAATCCAAAGATTTTATATGTATATCTTTTTGTTTTTAAAGGTCTTCCAGGAGCTGAACTACTACTGCAATGTTGTTATATATTTAAAGATATATATATATATAAATATATATACGCAAATATATATATTGAAATATATATGTATAAATATATATAAAAATATGTATATTTAGATATATATACAAATATATATATACACATATATATACATGTATATATATATATACATATACATACAAATATCTATATACATATATATATATACATATATACATGTATGTATGTGTGTATATATATATACATACATGTATATACATACATGTATATATATATGTATATATACATGTATGTGTGTATATACATATATATACATATTTACATATATATATATACATACATATATATATATGCGTATATAAATATATGAATATAAATATATATTTGAAGAATATATATATGTATATTTATATATCTTTGTTTTTAAAGGTCTTCTAGGAGCTGTCTAACTACGACTGCAATATTGTATTATATATACACATATACAGGACTGTCTCAGAAAATTAGAATATTGTGATAAAGTTCTTTATTTTCTGTAATGCAATTAAAAAAACAAAAAATTCATGCATTCTGGATTCATTACAAATCAACTGAAATATTGCAAGCCTTTTATTCTTTTAATATTGCTGATTATGGCTTACAGCTTAAGAAAACTCTAAAATCCTATCTCATAAAATTTTAATATTTCCTCAGACCAAGTAAAAAAAAAGATTTATAACAGCTGAGTGTTTGTCAAGGCTCAGGAAACCCTTGTAGGTGTTTCGAGTTAATTAGACAATTCAAGTGATTTGTTTAATACCCTACTAGTATACTTTTTCATGATATTCTAATATTTAGAGATAGGATATTTGAGTTTTCTTAAGCTGTAAACCATAATCAGCAATGAATCAGAATAAAAGGCTTGCAATATTTCAGTTGATTTGTAATGAATCCAGAATGCATGACATTTTTGTTTTTTTAATTGCATTACAGAAAATAAAGAACTTCATCACAATATTCTAATTTTCTGAGACAGTCCTGTATATACACACATATATAAATATATATATATATAAAAGATATAAATACATATGAAAAATATATATTGATATAAACATATATATACAGGACTGTCTCAGAAAATTAGAATATTGTGATGAAGTTCTTTATTTTCTGTAATGCAATTTAAAAAACAAAAATGTCATGCATTCTGGATTCATTACAAATCAACTGCAATATTGCAAGCCTTTTATTCTGATTTATTGCTGATTATGGCTTACAGTTTAAGAAAACTCAAATATCCTATCTCTAAATATTAGAATATCATGAAAAAGTATACTAGTAGGGTATTAAACAAATCACTTGAATTGTCTAATTAACTCGAAACACCTGCAAGGGTTTCCTGAGCCTTGACAAACACTCAGCTGTTATAAATCTTTTTTTTTACTTGGTCTGAGGAAATATTAAAATTTTATGAGATAGGATTTTAGAGTTTTCTTAAGCTGTAAGCCATAATCAGCAATATTAAAAGAATAAAAGGCTTGCAACATTTCAGTTGATTTGTAATGAATCCAGAATGCATGACATTTTTGTTTTTTTAATTGCATTACAGAAAATAAAGAACTTTATCACAATATTCTAATTTTCTGAGACAGTCCTGTATATCTACATATGAAAAAATATATATATATACATGTATATATATACACATGTATATACATATATATACATATATATATATATATATTTACATCTATAGCTCCTCTGTTTCCTCTGTGCTCATTGATTGTGGGACATTGGTCTGTTTTAAATAAACTTAATTTCACCGCTCTTCCTCCTCTTCCTCCTCTTCCTCCTCTTCCTCCTCCGATGAGCGCCGTGGAGCCTCGATGTAGTCCGACCTCGACTGGAGGGGCCGGAGATCCTCCAGCCGCCCGCGGGGAAACACGTCAGCAACGAACTGCAGACAGAAAATAATAAAGACGGTTAAATATCAAAGAAAAAGATTATTTAGCACTCACCTGACTGTGTGACGTTGTTAAAGCCAGTAAACAACAACAAGTCTTCACTCAAGCAGCATCTATTTATACCTGGACGTCTGGAACAACTCAAGTTATTTAAATGATATTTATATTTCTCACAAATGAAGAGGATTCTCACCGTCTATTCATATGAAAAGTCCCCAAAGTGAAGTTAATGAGGGGGAAGTGAATAGAGACCCCTCCTCCTCCACGCTGTGGACAGAGACGTCATTACAGAGGCAACACGTGTGTAATTATTGTGTCACGATAATTAAAATAACCAAAAATGTGAAAATTACATCATCATATATAAAATAACCAAAGTGCTATCCATCCTCCAGCTCCATGTTTCCATCATCCAGCTCCCAATAAACATGTTCTACGTCTCCACTGGAGCTCGGACCGAGGCTTTATTGCACATTTTTAAAAAATCCAGATGATTTATAGACAGACGTGGACGTGCCGGAGCAGCGGTGAAGCTTTTATGTATTCTGCTCTCCTCTCTGAGACCTGCGGACATGATGGGGAGGAGGAGGAGGAGGAGGAGGAGGAGGAGGAGGAGGAGGAGCTGATTGCAGTGCAAATGATAAATGATTCTGCACAACGCCGGATGAAATATATCACCGGCTATTTGCGATGCCCCAAATCTCCTCCTCCTCCTGCGCGGCGGTGAAACGAGCCGGGGGAGTCGGCGTTCTCGGGGACTCGCTAATCCTTAAACGCTCGTTTTTCATCAGCAGGCGCGAGTTGGAAGAGTCTCACGGCGCCTGGGTCCATGAAACCGGCCCGCGGGAAGCTGCTGCTGCTCCACCTGTGTTCATGAGCAGAGGTGACCTTTCCTCAGAGGGGTCAAAGGGCATCAGCTTAAATATTCCACTTAAAAAAGAGACAACGCGTGAGGGTCCAGAGAGACCAGAGACCTGAGAGACCTCAGAGACCTGAGAGACCTGAGAGACCAGAGACCTCAGAGACCTGAGAGACCTGAGAGACCTCAGAGACCTGAGAGACCAGAGACCAGAGAGACCTGAGAGACCAGAGACCTGAGAGACCTGAGAGACCTCAGAGACCTGAGAGACCAGAGACCTGAGAGACCTGAGACCTGAGACACCTCAGAGACCTGAGAGACCAGAGACCTCAGAGACCTGAGAGACCTCAGAGACCAGAGACCTGAGAACTGAGAGACCTGAGACCTGAGACCTGAGAGACCTGAGCGATCTGAGACCTGAGAGACCAGAGAGATCTGAGACCTGAGAGACCTCAGAGACCTGAGAGACCTGAGAGACCTGAGAGACCAGAGACCTGAGAGACCTGAGAGACCTCAGAGACCTGAGAGATCTGAGACCTGAGAGACCTGAGAGACCTGAGAGACCTGAGAGACCTCAGAGACCTGAGAGACCAGAGACCTGAGAGACCAGAGACCTGAGAGACCAGAGACCTGAGAGACCAGAGACCTGAGAGACCTCAGAGACCTGAGAGACCTGAGAGACCTGAGAGACCAGAGACCTGAGAGACCTGAGAGACCTGAGAGACCAGAGACCTGAGAGACCTGAGAGACCTGAGACCTCAGAGACCTGAGAGACCTCAGAGACCAGAGACCTGAGACCTGAGAGACCTGAGCGATCTGAGACCTGAGAGACCAGAGAGATCTGAGACCTGAGACACCTGATACCTGAGAGACCTGAGAGACCTGAGAGACCTGAGAGACCAGAGAGACCAGAGAGACCTGAGAGACGAGAGACCAGAGACCTGAGAGACCAGAGACCTGAGAGACCTGAGAGACCAGAGACCTGAGAGACCTGAGAGACCAGAGACCTGAGAGACCAGAGACCTGAGAGACCTGAGACAGAGACCTGAGATACCTGAGACCTGAGAGACCTGAGACCTGAGACCTGAGAGACCTGAGACCTGAGACCTGAGAGACCTGAGACCTGAGAGACCTGAGACCTGAGAGACCTGAGAGACCTGAGACAGAGACCTGAGAGACCTGAGACCTGAGAGACCTGAGAGACCTGAGACCTGAGAGACCTGAGACCTGAGAGACCAGAGACCTGAGAGACCTGAGACCTGAGAGACCTGAGAGACCTGAGAGACCTGAGAGACCTGAGAGACCTGAGACCTGAGAGACCAGAGACCTGAGAGACCTGAGAGACCTGAGACCTGAGACCTGAGAGACCAGAGACCTGAGAGACCTGAGACCTGAGACCTGAGAGACGAGACGCTGACGAGGAGCCGCAGGTTCACTTCTTATCAAGAAAAGATGACATCATCCTCCCTTTAAATGTACACTTCATCCTCACCTTACAACTGACTCCTCTGGTTGTATAGAAGTCTATGCTTCATGTGTTAAAGCTGCATTCTCTCTCCTGACCACCAGGGGGCGACTCCTCTGGTTGTATAGAAGTCTTGTTGGTTCAACTTCAAAACGTGCGTTGCCTTAAAGTGTCAATAACTTGTGGACTCACCCATTGGTCCTGAAGCCGGCGGGTCGACTTTGCCCTTCGCTCCGTCTTACAGACCCTTCTGCTTAACCTGCAGACAATGTGTTAGTGATGTATTTAATCAAACCACCTGGAGTTGGAAGATAGCCAGGCTTCACTCACACACACACACACACACACTCACACACACACGTGGCCCCGGCTGACCAGCTGAGTCTCTGCAGAGGCCTCCAGCCTGCTGTGTGTTTGATAAATCCTTGAAGTCTCCTTTTCACTGCAGCTCTGAGGACGGCAACACGCACCAAACCGCAGTGGGGGGGGTGGACAAAATAACGTAAACAGCACATAAGAATGTTTGACTTTGAGCTCGCTCACTAAATCAGACACAGAAGACGTGAACGTGTCCCTCTGAGACGTCTGATGAGTGTTACGCAACCAGATGATGCAACGAGCCCACAGCTGGCTCTGTACTGACTTAACTATGTCATTAAAGTCACTAAAGACAACTTCACTCATATATACATATACATATATACATATATACATACATACATATGTACAGTATATATGTATATATATACATATACAGTATATATATATATATCATACATATGTATATATATACATCTACATATATATGTATATATATACATATATATACATCTACATATATATATACATATATACATATACATATACATATATACATATATATATATCAGTGGCGGCTGGTGAATTTTTTTTGGGGGAGGGCGCAGTTTAAATAGCACTCAACAATGAGAAGAAAAGAGGTTTTGAGTAGAATATTGTAAAAAACAAAGCTTTATTTAAAGAACACAGCGTGCTCAACACTGTCCAATAACAACTATCAACACACTGTAACTTTGGGCATGAGAGGTTCAGATCAGCTTTAAGGAACATTGGGTTGGGTTTCAGAGGTTTACAGAATCAAAGAGTTTCACCCTCACATGAAAGAGGTTCAGAGCAGAATAGAGTCAGAGAGAGATCACATGTTACATTGGGGGACAGAGCAGACCCACTACTGTAAAGACAAGGAGCTCCTCTCTTTAAAGTGGGCAAACTTCTCCATAACTCTCTGGTTAAAGTCATCATGTCTGTAACCAGCCTCCATTATTCTGGAGGGAATGTGTCTGTTTTTCAGAACTTCTTTGTTGTGTTTTTCGATGCCAGTTCGGTCTCCTTCTGCTGACTGTAAACAGGGTTAGCTTCAGGCTGTTAGCGAGTTAGCTCCATGCTCTTAGCTAGATAACTGCGGCAAGATTCGTGCTTTCCACTTGTCTGAAGCTCTTTAGATCCCTCCCCCCGTTGTAGTCCAGAGAGTTTCAGTCCCAGGACTTTGGAACAACAGACAGGGGAAACTAAACAGCACATTACTCACTGAGCACCAGCTGACAGCTCCGTTAGCAACCTGCTCCCGTAGCTCCGTGGAGCTCTCTGAGGGAACGATACCGGTCTCTGATCTGCCGAATAGTCCAATCACGTGAAATAAGAAACGATGTCATTGGCCAATGAGCGCACATTTTTGTGGCCCAAGATTCACGTCTCATCCTCCAATGAGAAGCCGTCCTTGCCGAAACGACTGAAATGTTTGCTCGCTCCCACACACACACATTGGGCCGGTGTCCCGAAAAAGGGGCGGGGCTTCTCTCCGTGATAATGGCGATATATTATATTTTTTCACATTAACTTAAGTGGTTGTTGACAGGCTGACGGTCTCCCACACACATTTAGCGCGTCAACACGGTATATTTACTCTTTAAATGATTTGGCATATAATGTTTTTTGACAGGATTTTTTTTTTCTCCTTTTTTTTTTTTTCATCTCAAAATTTTAAGAGGGGCGGCGCCCTAGCGCCCTCTATGGACGCACTGCCACTGATATATATAAATATATATGTATTTATATATATATATATGTATTCAGTCGACCACGTTCCACTCCAGGCATACAGGACTGTCTCAGAAAATTAGAATATTGTGATAAAGTTCTTTATTTTCTGTAATGCAATTTTAAAAAACAAAAATGTCATGCATTCTGATTCATTACAAATCAACTGAAATATTGAAGTTTTATTCTTTTAATATTGCTGATTATGGCTTACAGCTTAAGAAAACTCTAAAATCCTATCTCATAAAATTTGAATATTTCCTCAGACCAAGTTAAAAAAAAGATTTATAACAGCTGAGTGTTTGTCAAGGCTCAGGAAACCCTTGCAGGTGTTTCGAGTTAATTAGACAATTCAAGTGATTTGTTTAATACCCTACTAGTATACTTTTTCATGATATTCTAATATTTAGAGATAGGATATTTGAGTTTTCTTAAGCTGTAAGCCATAATCAGCAATATTAAAAGAATAAAAGGCTTGCAATATTTCAGTTGATTTGTAATGAATCCAGAATGCATGACATTTTTGTTTCTTTAATTGCATTGCAGAAAATAAAGAACTTCATCACAATATTCTAATTTTCTGAGACAGTCCTGTATATGTGTGTGTGTGTGTTTATATATATGTGTGTGTGTGTGTGTGTGTGTGTGTGTGTGTGTGTGTGTGTGTGTGTGTGTGTGTGTGTGTGTGTGTGTGTGTGTGTGTGTGTGTGTGTGTGTGTGTGTGTGACACTTTGCCCTCTGGTCTCTCGCTCTCCTCCCTCCTCGCTCGCCCTCCTGACTCCTCTTTGCTGTAACTCAGTTTGATCTTTTTTTATTATTATTATTTTATCTTTTCTGCAGAGTGTGGAAACCTTAGAGACCTTCCTGTAAATCAAGACCCCCCCCCCCCCCCCCCCCCCCGACAATGATGTGGTTATTTATTTTCTGAAACTTCAGGGAAATTATAAACCTAATCTTTTTAATAAGTCTATATTCAGATTGCAGTATATAGTACATGTTTCAGAAATGTATTGATTTTTGACTGGTTTCTTAAATTGATTGTTAAGATTACATGAATCACTTTAGTATGTAGCATGACGCATGCAGACCATAAGTCCATAAAACACGCTGATTGGTTGATATAAGGGATGCTCTTATGAATCAATAAGTATAATAGAACAAGGTTTTTAAGAAGCAGCTGGAGGTGTCATTTTTAGGCGGGAAATAAATAGGCGGGAAAAATAAATAGGCAGGAAAGGAAAAAGGCGTGGAAAAGAAATAGGCGGGAAAAGAAATAGGCGGGAAAAGAAATAGGCGTGAGAAGAAAGAAGCGGGGGAAAGAAATAGGCGGGAAAGGAATTAGGCAGGGAAAAGAGATAGGTGGGAAATAGGCGGGAAAAGAAATAGGCGGGAAAGGAAAAAGGCGCGGAAAAGAAATAGGCGGGAAAGGAATTAGGCGGGGAAAAGAGATAGGTGGGAAATAGGCGGGGAAAAGAAATAGGCGGGAAAAGAAATAGGCGTGAAAAGAAATAAGCAGGGGAAAGAAATAGGCGGGAAAGGAATTAGGCAGGGGAAATAAATAGGAGGGAAAAGAAATAGGCGGGGGAAAGAAATAGGTGGGAAGGAATAGGCGGGAAAAGAGATAGGCGGGAAAGATAAATAGGCGGGGAAAAGAAATAGGCGGGAAGGAATCGGCGGGAAAAAGAAAAGGAACGTTTAAAACGTCATGGAGACAAATGACCGGTAAGAAGAAACACGTTAATGAAACAAACCCGACATTGAAACGTCACCTTTTTAAAAGTATTTTTTTCCAAAAAAATGAAAATGTAAATACGGCGTATAAATTATAATTGTGTGACTCAGGATGGCCCCGGGGTGCAGCCAGGTGGCGCTGTGCGCGGTACGTTTCACAACATTAAATATTAACGACTGACTTTTTACTCTTTTGATGAAGCCGCCGACTCGATGCTTCCCGTCAGCGTCCAGACATCCATTTTTAAGATGGCCGCCGGTGTGGCGCCATCTGTCTTCCCGCCTGTCCGAGTCGACCTGCAAGCAGAAAAAAAGGTTCAGATTAATATCGGAGAATTACAATAAACCGAGCGCCTCAAGCGCCTCAAGCGCCTCGAGGCGCTCGGTGTGATCATTTCTTGGGGTGAAAGCTGCTCGTTGATTAATAAACAAATACATTATTATAGGGTAAATAAAGACAGAATGTCCCCTGACATGTGCTGGAGAACAGCAGCTGGAGCCACAGTGAGCGCCGCTGAGCATCTGCCTTTGCAAATTGATTACCCAAGGGGAGGGGGGGCAGGCTCCGCCCCCCTCCTCCACCAGCTGCTGCTGCTTTCATTCAAAGTTGAACGCCGATGTTTCCCCGACACAAAAGGTCCAACTCTGAAATGTGAACGGAGTCGATGTCGATCAGGAAGCTCAACAAAGGAGTGAGTAGTAGAAACCAGGAAGTGAGGGTGTAGAAACCAGGAAGTGAGTCGTAGAAACCAGGAAATTAGGAGTAGAAACCAGGAAGTGAATCATAGAAACCAGGAAGTGAGTTGTAGAAACCAGGAAGTGAGTGTAGAAACCAGGAAGGGACTCGTAGAAACCAGGAAGTGAGGGTGTAGAAACCAGGAAGTGAGTCGTAGAAACCAGGAAGGGACTTGCAGAAACCAGGAAGTGAGTCGTAGAAACCAGGAAATTAGGAGTAGAAACCAGGAAGGGACTCGTAGAAACCAGGAAGTGAGTCATAGAAACCAGGAAGGGACTCGTAAAAACCAGGAAGTGAGTCGTAGAAACCAGGAAGTGAGTCGTAGAAACCAGGAAGTGAGTCTTAGAAACTAGGAAGTGAGAGTGTAGAAACCAGGAAGGGACTCGTAGAAACCAGGAAGTGAGTCGTAGAAAACAGGAAGTGAGTCTTAGAAACCAGGAAGTGAGAGTGTAGAAACCAGGAAGTGAGAGTGTAGAAACCAGGAAGGGACTCGTAGAAACCAGGAAGTGAGAGTGTAGAAACCAGGAAGTGAGTCTTAGAAACCAGGAAGTGAGAGTGTAGAAACCAGGAAGTGAGTCGTAGAAACCAAGAAGTGAGAGTGTAGAAACCAGGAAGGGACTCGTATAAACCAGGAAGTGAGTCGTATAAACCAGGAAGTGAGTCTTAGAAACCAGGAAGTGAGTCGTAGAAACCGGGAAGTGACTCGTAGAAACCAGAAGTGAGACTGTAGAAACCAGGAAGTCAGTCTAAGAAACCGGGAATTGTATATATTTACATATATATTATAAGGGTTTATGAAAACAACATTTACGGCTCAGTACTTCACTCTAAATACGCACGGAGCCTTTTAACGACGCGGTGAAACAGAAGAGTTTATGTATTCAATAAAGATCATGAATAACGGTGTTACGGTGGGGATCGATTACACCATCAGTACAGGGAAACTATTGGAATGAGACGAGTCCGGCTGAGATGAGCTGGAGAACGAGAGCACAGCGAGGAACACTCAGAGGCCACCTCCTGACCCCGAGGACACGAGGACATGAGGACACGAGGACACGAGGACACGAGGAACACTCAGACCACCTCCTGACCCCGAGGACACGAGGACACGAGGACACGAGGAACACTCAGAGACCGCCTCCTGACCCCGAGGACACGAGGACACGAGGAACACTCAGACCACCTCCTGACCCCGAGGACACAAGGACACGAGGACACGAGGAACACTCAGAGACCACCTCCTGACCCCGAGGACACGAGGACACGAGGAACACTCAGACCACCTCCTGACCCCGAGGACACGAGGACACAAGGACACGAGGAACACTCAGACCACCTCCTGACCCCGAGGACACGAGGACACGAGGAACACTCAGAGACCACCTCCTGACCCCGAGGACACGAGGACACGAGGAACACTCAGACCACCTCCTGACCCCGAGGACACGAGGACACGAGGACACGAGGACACGAGGAACACTCAGAGACCACCTCCTGACCCCGAGGACACGAGGACATGAGGACACGAGGACACGAGGAACACTCAGAGACCACCTCCTGACCCCGAGGACACGAGGACACGAGGACTCCCCCTGCTCTCAGACCACCTCCTGACCCCGAGGACACGAGGACACGAGGACACGAGGAACACCCAGAGACCACCTCCTGACCCCGAGGACACGAGGACACGAGGACACGAGGAACACTCAGACCACCTCCTGACCCCGAGGACACGAGGACACGAGGACACGAGGAACACTCAGACCACCTCCTGACCCCGAGGACACGAGGACACGAGGACACGAGGAACACTCAGACCACCTCCTGACCCCGAGGACACGAGGACACGAGGACACGAGGAACACTCAGACCACCTCCTGACCCCGAGGACACGAGGACACGAGGACACGAGGAACACTCAGACCACCTCCTGACCCCGAGGACACGAGGACACGAGGACACGAGGAACACTCAGAGACCACCTCCTGACCCCGAGGACACGAGGACACGAGGACACGAGGAACACTCAGAGACCACCTCCTGACCCCGAGGACACGAGGACACGAGGACACGAGGAACACTCAGACCACCTCCTGACCCCGAGGACACGAGGACACGAGGACACGAGGACACGAGGAACACTCAGACCACCTCCTGACCCCGAGGACACGAGGACACGAGGACGCGAGGACCACCTCCTGACCCCGAGGACACGAGGACACGAGGACACGAGGAACACTCAGACCACCTCCTGACCCCGAGGACACGAGGACACGAGGAACACTCAGACCACCTCCTGACCCCGAGGACACGAGGACACGAGGAACACTCAGACCACCTCCTGACCCCGAGGACACGAGGAACACTCAGACCACCTCCTGACCCCGAGGACACGAGGACACAAGGACACGAGGAACACTCAGACCACCTCCTGACCCCGAGGACACGAGGACACGAGGAACACTCAGACCACCTCCTGACCCCGAGGACACGAGGACACGAGGAACACTCAGAGACCACCTCCTGACCCCGAGGACACGAGGACATGAGGACACGAGGAACACTCAGAGACCACCTCCTGACCCCGAGGACACGAGGACACGAGGACACGAGGAACACTCAGACCACCTCCTGACCCCGAGGACACGAGGACACGAGGAACACTCAGACCACCTCCTGACCCCGAGGACACGAGGACACGAGGACACGAGGAACACTCAGAGACCACCTCCTGACCCCGAGGACACGAGGACACGAGGACACGAGGAACACTCAGACCACCTCCTGACATGAGGACATGAGGACACGAGGACACGAGGACACGAGCAACAGCTTCTTTACAGCGCGACAAACCTGCAGACGTGGAGGTTTGGGTGAGAACCAATCAGAGGCTGTGGGTCAAAGTCACGGGGGGGGGGTGGGGGGGAGCACCTGGAGACTAATTAGACAAGACATCCAATCGCCTGCTGTTAATTTGTAGCACACGCACAAAAAGCTTCTGGAAGGACCGACCCAGACAGAGGGCAAGGAGGCGAGGGGAGGAGGCGAGGGAAGGAAGAAGGAATAGGAAACATTGGGTGGCTCCTCTGCTTTCGATAGTACAGTGACACACACTTACTGTGAAGATTAGTGGATTCATCTGTCTATTTGTGTATATAAATATATGTATTATATTATATATATACACATATATATATATATATTACATAATATATATATACACACATATATATATATATATTATATTATATATAAATATATATATATAAACAATAAATATTATATATATATAATTTATATAAATACAAAATATATATATATAATTTATATATATGTATAACGATATAAGTTCTCTCTCTCTCAATGCAGGAGGCAGACGAGGAGGCCGGAGACAGAAGGGACTGATGGCTCCAGATCAAAGGTGGTGGTGGTGGGGGGGGGGGGGGGGGGTTGAGGGGTTTAGGCGGAGATTTGAATCCCAAATGATGTCAAAGACGCTGCAACAGATTGAAGACGAGGGTTTAATTGGTCCTCAGTAGATCAAAGTCTAAATGTTCCTCCGTCCTCCGTCCTCGACTCCGAGGATGATTTATTCATTATTTTTGGCAGTCATGGAACACAAACCAGCCTCGACTGAGCAAAGCTTTGAAATAACAACGTAACGAGGTGGAGGACTTGTCTCAGTATTGTGTTTATGTGTTGATAAGCCAGGTATCTGGAGGCCTCATACCCGATGAAGAAGAGCCTCGTGGTGTTTCCTCTCTGGATCGTGGTTTCCATGACGATGAGTGGAGCTCTGGATGGAGATCAGCAGTCTGTCCGCAGGGCGCTTTCAATATTAAACCAACTGTGGGCCTTCCCCTGCAGGTGTGACACCGACTTCGCCCCCGAGAACGAAGCCGGACGTGGAAGTGAATGTAAAACCAGGAGGTTCGTGATGCGTTCAATGACCCGGAGCCAGAGCTCCATTTCATGGGTGATTAACAGAAACAACTGCAGCCGTGTTCACGGTAATTATTGACGACGCTTAAACATGAACTGCTTCTGATTGATTAAAGATGTATAGACTAACATGTGTTAAGGCTGCATTCTCTCTCCTGACCACCAGGGGGCGACTCCTCTGGTTGTATAGAAGTCTATGCTTCATGTGTTAGAGCTGCATTCTCCCTCCTGACCACCAGGGGGCTCCTCTGGTTGTATAGAAGTCTATGCTTCATGTCCTAAAGCTGCATTCTCTCTCCTGGCCACCAGGGGGCGACTCCTCTGGTTGTATAGAAGTCCATGCTTCATGTGTTATAGCTGGAAGATAGAGGTGAGGAAGATGGAGGTGAGGAAGAGGAAGATAGAGGAATATGAAGATGGAGGAAGATGAAGGTGTCTCTTGTCTTTCAGGGTACTGAACACACTCTGCTGACGTTCAGTGAACAAGCTCCTGGAGGTGCATTGTGGGTCTTAACTTGTCGGCACAATGTTCACCCCCTCCTCCTCCTCCTCCTCAGAAATATAATATGTATATATATATATATGTACATATTATATATATATACACATATATAGATATACATATATATAGATATATGTATATATATACACACACAAACATATAAATATACACATATATATATATAAATATAGATATACATATATATCTAGATATATGTATATATACACATATATATAAATACATCTATAAAATATATCTATATGTATGTATATAAATTAGTGCTGTGAAAAATAACGCGTTAACTCAGTTAATTCAATTACAGGTTTAACTAGTTTTTTTTTTTAACGCATTTAACGCATGCGCAGAATGAGCTTCCAATCCGTCTGTTGTTGGTCGTCGGGACGAAAAAAAAGTCACTTGCAAAATGAGCTTCCAATACACCACTTCAACCTGAACTCTGTCCGCTCTCATGCAGACGGTCTGTTCATCGGTAATGATCCTTCCGCAGGTTCACCTCCGGAAACCTTGTTACGACTTCTACTTCCTGTAGATCAGGGTCTCAACACGTCGATCGCGACCTGCCAGTCGATCGCGGCGTAGTGTCGGTAGATCGCATGACATTAAAGAGATTGGCCCGCCCCCTGACATGTTCTCTAGAGCACGTCTTTGTTCTTTATTAAACCAAACGTCTGTTGTTGATCGTATCTCCACAGCAGCATGTCATCTCTGTCTCTTCGCGTTGCGTTAACACTTATCGATCTCCGTCTGGCGCGCCACAGAGCTCCGTGGGCGCGCATCGGGACCGAGCAAAAAAAGTCACTTGTCAATCTGTCCACCTGTCCGGGCCGGTGAGGTTTCAGCTTTGCAGCGGTGTCCCCGCCGTCCCTTTCATCACGGCCCAGTTCATGAAGAAAACCCACACAGTCAGTTTGCCTCAGCAGCTGCTAGAGGAAGACTAGAGGCCTTTAGATTGTATCATGGTGGAGTTAATGGTTGACAAACAAGAGAACAATGTTCTGTTTAACCTCCCGTTACCTTTACATTTAATAACATATTTACCCTCGGGGTCAATTTCACCCCAGCAATTAAAACCTCCAGAAAATTATTAGAATTAATATTGCTTCCCAAGTTTAAGTGTGAGGTACTTTATGTTTGTTTGTTGACTACCTAAATAGCCCTTTAAATAAATAAAAAAGTTGATATTTATTATATGTTTGACACAGTGAAAAACAGCCTGGGGTCAAATTGACCCCAAAGAACACCGACATTAAACATTGAATGGGGTCAAATTGACCCGAAAGGTAACAGGAGGGTTAAACATTCTGTTTAGGATGAAGATGTATTAATGTTCCATATGGAAGAAAACTGCTAAATAACTGCTGAGTTGCAGCACCATTGTATAGAAGAATGTATAAATGTATATATCCGTCTTTTGTCATTAATCTCTATGTTCTCACAAAATATACCGAGAATATCGGTAATATGTGATTAATCATGATTAATCCACAAAAACCTGTGATTAACCCGATTTAAAAATTTAATCGTTTCACAGCTCTAATATAAATATATGCATATATAAGATTTTTAAATATTGTATAGTTATGCAACATTTAAAGTTTGACAGTTTTCATATTCAGCTAAATATGATGTAAACATGACGAGAAACATTTAGAACCAAAAAGTAAACAAACAAACAGATATTTTAGTGAATAAGAACATTTAAATTAAAATAATAACCTCATCTGCTTCAGTGAAGAAGAGCTCTCACCTTCATCACGTGAGCCTAGAGCAGCGAGCGCTGCGGGGGTTAAACACGGCGTCGGGTAGGACGGCCAGGTTTGCATTTCCAATTATCTCTCTGGCCCCCTGAACACACCACACAAGTTAAATTACAGCTCGAGTGCAGATTGATATTCTGGAGGTGGTTTTGGTTTGATAATAATAATAAAAAAGTTATATAGGCTGTCAATAAAAAATAAAAAAGATTCTGAGAGAAGATTGAGGTGAAGTGAGGTGGAAAAAAAAAAAAAAAACTAAAAGAGAGAGAGACCAATTACCTGGAGAGCAGATCCTCTGAAAGTCTGAATAGAGGATGTGGCTCAGCAACCGGCGAACCAGCCAGACACCGGCCTGACTGGGAGGAGTGTATGGAGTGTCTACACTCAAAGAAATGACTCATTGGATGAACTCAATTAAATTGTTGGCAGGTTTTCCATCCAATAATTATATGCAACTCCAACTCAAATTTAGCACATCAGTGCAATACAATGTAATTAAGTTAGTCCAACTCATTTGTATCAAATACATCTAACATAAAATAACGATATTCATTAAATTAAATTAATTTGTGTTTGTCCAACTCAAAATATAAACTAACTAACTAAAAAAATACACAAGCGCCACACAGAAGGAATGCCCCAACTGGGAATTGAACACACAACCCTGCGGCTGTGAGGCGACAGTGCTAGCCACTACACCACCGTACAGCCATGAAAGTGTCTTCACCTCATGCAAACAACTGATTTTCAGAAGGTGCATGCGCAAAAGGTAGTCCTCAATGAAACACATTTATTTTGAGTTGATATGCACACCATCTAACCTAAATAAATCTAATAAATGAAAGTATTCATACATTTTGTGTTACACCCATTAAATATAAATATCTATTTTTGTAATTGATTTATTTAAATTTATCAAACAATATTTAAATGCGTCACCTCGAAGAAGGGCTTGAATCGTTTTTGTGAGTGTAACCTAAATAAATCTAATAAATGAAAGTATTCATATATTTTGTGTTACACCCATTCAATATAAATATCTTCGTTTTGTAATTGATTTATTTAAATGTATCAAACAATATTTAAATGTGTCACCTCTAAGAAGGGCTTGAATCGTTTTTTTGAGTGTAGTGATGCATTTAGTGTATGGAGTGGTGTATTTATTGGTGTATTTAGTGATGTATTTAGTATATTTGGTGGTGTAGTTATTGTATTTTGGTGGTGTATTTAGTGGTGTATTTATTGGTGTATTTAATACCTCACATATTTAAACACATCAAGTGTTGAGCAAGAAGTCCTTCAGGTAGTTTGTTGAGCCTTAAAAGGGAAGAAACAAGTTTCTTAAAGCAAAAAAAAAATGACTTGGAGTTCCCTGGAGGGCTTTTATTGTGAAAGGTAAGGATGTGGTGTTTGACGTCTTTCGGTCAAAGCGTTCGATAAAACAATGGCCGACTTCGCTCTGGGGTTAGTTTCCGGATGAGGCTCCTCCTCCTGGGAGTCAGATTTATGACCAACAATTAATTAGTTAGTTAATTAATTGAAGACCAGAGTTGGTTTGTGAGGTTCAGAGGAACAGAATTTTTTTATTATCGTCTCTCACAGAAGTCAAACAAGAGCATCCATTAAACCGTCGTACAAACATCCAAATAAACGACACATTAAAGTAAAAATTGTGAAAACAAACTAAACAACAAAGACGCTGATTGTCCGTTGAAAAGTTTAACGTGCAAAAGTTCGACTGGAAAACTGAGGAAACTTTTTTAAAAAGGCACAAACAAGAATAATCAATAGCTAATCAGCCAGCAGACTGAATTATAATCATCTCAGGTTTCTACTCTCTTTTTAAATTCTCGCATAAAAAACAAAAAAATGTAAACGTGGAGAAGAGGCGTAACTAAGTAACGACGGCGCTTTAAGGATCTCTGCGTGCGTCTGAGCCGACGGTCATGATTAATACAGATAGATTGTATAACTCTATTTTATACTCACATTAAATTCTTGTTTTCCTTTAATACTGTGTGATTTGGCGGCCTCTGGTGACGAGTCCGCATATTACAACTAACTGAAACTTCTCACAAGTGAAAAACTGAAATAAAATCTAAAACAATGGCGGCTGGCTCCGGATGTAGATATACAACAAATACAATAATACGGGAACAAAAACACGACTCATTTTGTTCACAGGGGATTACAAACTAAAGAAAAAACACTTAAAACATTCACATTTCTCCCAATGGAGTCCCCCTTAAATGCTACGCGCTGGCCCTTTAAGAAGAAAGACAGACACAGGAGGTGAAGGGCATCAGGAAGTCCATTCAAAAAAGGCACAACTTCGAGAGGAAGATGCCGAGTGCCGTGAACCCAACACCACTAGACTACATTTGGCTCACACCGCCCCCCCCCCATGAGGCGCTGACGGGTGTCATGAACCCTGCCTGCACCCCGGGGTGCTACACGGAGGCGGAGCTCCTCCTCCATCGTTCACCAGCTCTTATATATATATATATATATATATATAAATATATATTTATAAATATATATATATATTTTTTTCTTTTCTTTTTTTTCTTCTAAAAAGTACTTTTTGTGCATGTCCTGGTGAAACCTGTTTAATAATCCCCTTCATGATCCATCATGCGTCGTCCCAGCTTCTCTTTGGTCCCTTTTTTTCCCGGATAAATGACTTAATTACATATAATGCGAGGACAGTACCGTGAGAAGGCCCGCTGTCCAATCAGCAGCGAGTACGGCCTCGTGTACAGATCAATATATTTATATATACATCTGAATTCACTTCTTCACGTCGTTCAGGATGATGTTGGCGGTGACGAACATGAGGCAGGAGGCGGCCCACACCAGCACGAACCACACCCAGAAGGCGTGGTGGAAGGGCGAGCGGTGCTTGTTGACGCCGCCGCCGTGCCCCCGCCCCCCCGACGACGACGATGCCGCCGGCACGGCGCCGCGCCGGGCGCAGCACACCAGGCACGCCGGCACCACGTACTGGATCCCCGTGCCGGCGTAGGACCCCGTGATGCCCACCAGGGACTCCAGGTTGTGGGTGCAGAAGGCCACCACGATGGGGGGCACCAGGGTGATGAGGGGGAACACCACCCGGTCCACCACCCACGGGTACGTGCCGCCGTCGCGGTGGAACAGCGTCTTCCAGTTGTTGCGCAACGTCACGGCGATGATGGGGAAGTTGGTGCTGATGGTGAACACCGGGAAGAGGCCCAGGAAGTAGCGCAGCACGGGCGAGTCCAGCACGCTGCAGTTGTCCGTGAAGTCCAGCGTGTACATGTCGTGCAGCAGCGAGCTGTCGAAGCAGAAGATGGCGGTGAAGGACAGCAGCGCGTAGAACGCCAGGATCAGCACGTAGTCCGCCAGCACCAAGGCGCCCACGCGCCGCTTGTCCGAGATGGGCGTGACCAGCGAGGGCAGCGAGTGCTGGCACATGAAGGAGTACACGCACACGCCGAACAGGTTGGGCACGCCGGAGAGGGAGGCGGCCGGGGGGCGGCCCTCACCGGCGCCCTTAGAGATACGGATGAGGGCCAACACGATCATCATGGTGAAGGCTGGCGGGGGAGAGAGAGAGAGAGAGAGAGAGAGGGGAGAGACAGTTCAGAAACAGAAAAGTACTTCTACTACTTTTGTTGAAGAAGACACTGCATCAAGAATCAAAGAAACAACTGGAAGAAAGAACGTAAATAAATATATATATATCATTTATATATATATATATATAAAGATTATATATACACATTATATATATTATTAAATATCGATATATATTTAAGTAAATATTAATATATATATACATATATTTAAATGAATAATTATTAAATTAAATTAACGTAAATAAATGTTAAAATAAATATTAATAAATATTACAATAAATAAATATATATAAATGAAAATAAATATACAATCAATAAATATATATATAAATAAACATAACAATAAATATATGAATAAATAAATAAATCCGGGAAGACGCCGACAGCAGACGCCACTGTTCAGTCATGCGAGTGACAAACTGTTTTCAACATCCTTGTTCATGCATCAACTCTTTTTCCTTAAAAAAAACTCCTCAAGCGAGTAAAAACAAAACAAACAGGAAGAAAAGGAGGATCAGGCTTTTCTGTTCCCGGCTGTGAGCGTCTTCACCACGTGGCCCCTCACCTGGCCCCTCACCTGGCCCCTCACCTGGCCCCTCAGGACACGGGGCCACTCACACACCAGAGCATAACGAGGGCTGCAGGCCTGTTGCTCACGTGGATATGTAATGCATCTCTGGCAGCCAGTGTAATCTCTGAGTCACACACACACACACACACACACACACACACACACACACACACACACACACACACACACACACACACACACACACACACACACACACACACACACACACACACACACACACACACACACACACACACACACACACAATTGCGGATCATTTGCTCCTCTTTCTCCTGGAAGCGACTCCTTTACTGACCCATGACTCTCAACCCCCCCCTTACCCTCTGCAGATATCGGTCAGGATATGGTGATTACGTGCACCTTCATGTTTAGGCCCCGCCCCCACACCGTCCTGCTGAGCGAACTGAGAAGGTGTCACACAGCCACATAATTAGCGGCTCGTCTGTCACCTGCAGGGCCGGCGATGCAAATCACCCGACGGCCGTGACCTTGTGAGGGAACGCCGTGACCTCCAGAGCTCTCACAGTTACATTCACACGATGGCAAACACGAGGAGGAGCCGTCAGAGCTCATCTCAGAGGAGACGGGTCTCCTGGACTCACATTTTATGCAACCAGTGAACAGGAAGTGACCATATCTGGACTGAGGAGGCGGGGCGTAAAGACGGTGTATCGTCTCTGGGGTCGACCTGCCAGTCAGCTGGTAGCCCCGCCCCTAGAGCGCCCCCTGCTTTATGGTCCGTTGGCCTCTGAATGACCAGAATGTACTAAACTCTTTGTTTCACGGATCATTACGTCTCCATAACATATAGTTATGTCTCCATAACATATAGTTATGTCTCCATAACATATAGTTATTAGCTCAGCTGAAGGAAAAGTCTCATTTGAGGGTGAAACCGCTGCAATGGTGGAAAATAAAGCTGATAATCATCTTCTTCTTCCCTCTGAAGTAAATATGAAATACATGTGGAATAAATGTGAAATAAATGTGATTTAAATGTGATAAAAATGTGACGGTGGTTAATACTAGTCTGCTGAGCGTTAACTTGTACCCACCCCACCCCTCTCACACCTCTCAATCTCAATTACAGAGGTGATCCTCTGTAGAGCCGTCGGGTAATGCCACCTCCTCCTCCTCCTCCTTTTTACTTTGAGACCCTCTGCAGACGTGAGTCTGCAGAGGGTCTCAAAGTAAAAATGCTCCCACAAACATTTTGTGTCCGTGTTCCTCGTCCTGGAGAACACGAGTCGTTTAGAGGGAAACGCGTTTAAAAGCCAGCAGAGACGACGCGGATCAAGAGTTAAAGCTGCAATGAAATACCAGCAAAACACTCTGGACGCCGGATCTCAGAGGCATCAGAGTGTGATGAGAGGGGGGGGGGGAATGGACATGTTTACCTGCATTTACACAACTCCTCACTTTAGAAACCCACATGACACTTTAATAACAGACTTGTTTTAACGGATTCCTAATTAGTTGGTGAGTCATATTTTATCGTCTATTCTTAAATAAATTACGTCTCGTAACATTTCCCATCGTCAACTTTTGTCAAACTGAAATTCATGGATTTTAAAATCTAGTTTTATTGGCTGATTGATTATCAATCAGGGCTGTAAAAAGAGGGGGGGGAATCAAACAGCAAACAAGCTTATGGAAGGTGAAAACTGAGGAGGAGGAGAGAAGGAGGAAGGAGAGTAAATGAGTGAAGGAGTGAAGGATGTAAAGGAGTGAAGGAAGTAAAGAGTGCCTTTTAGTGCCCCATTTAAGCATGTTAAAGGTTTGATTTAGTGGCGTTGTGATTTAGTGGTATTGTGATCCAGTAACGTTGTGATCGAGTAACGTTGTGATTCAGTGGCGTGATTCAGTAACATTGTGATTTAGTGGCGTTGTGATCCAGTAACGTTGTGATTCAGTGGTGTGATTCAGTAACGTGATTCAGTAACGTTGTGATTTAGTGGCGTTGTGATTCAGTAACATTGTAGTTTAGTGGCATTGTGATTTAGTGGTGTTGTGATTTAGTGGTGTTGTGATTCAGTGGCGTTGTGATTTAGTGATGTTGTGATTTAGTGACGTTGTGATTCAGTGGCGTTGTGATTTAGCGGCGTTGTGATTTAGTGGCGTTGTGATTTAGCGGCGTTGTGATTTAGCGGTGTTGTGATTCAGCGGCGTTGTGATTTAGCGGCGTTGTGATTCAGCGGCGTTGTGATTTAGTAACGTTGTGATTCAGCGGCGTTGTGATTTAGTAACGTTGTGATTCAGTGGCGTGATTTAGTGGCGTTGTGATTCAGTGACTTTTTGATTTAGTGGTGTTGTGATTCAAGAACATTGTGATTTAGTGACATTGTGAATTAGCGGCGTTGTGATTTAGCGGTGTTGTGATTCAATGACGTTGTGATTTAGTGGCGTTGTGATTCAGCAGCGTTGTGATTCAGCCGCATTGTGATTTAGTGGCATTGTGATTCAAGAACATTGTGATTTAGTAACGTTGTGATTTAGTGGCGTTGTGATTCAGTGACGTTTTGATTTAGCGGCGTTGTGATTCAAGAACATTGTGATTTAGTGACGTTGTGATTTAGCGGTGTTGTGATTCAATGACATTGTGATTTAGTGGCGTTGTGATTCAGCGGCGTTGTGATTCAATGACGTTGTGATTTAGCGGCATTGTGATTTAGCGGCATTGTGATTTAGCGGCGTTGTGATTCAGCGGCGTTGTGATTTAGCGGTGTTGTGATTCAGCGGAGTTGTGATTTAGCGGCGTTGTGATTTAGCGGCGTTGTGATTCAGTGGTGTTGTGATTCAGTGGTGTTGTGATTCAGTGGTGTTGTGATTCAATGACGTGATTCAATGGCGTTGTGATTTAGTGGCGTTGTGATTTAGTGGCGGGAGCAGGTTTATTTTTTTCCCCCGTTGAGTGACGTTCCAATCTAGCTCGGGACGAACTGTCAAGCCTGTCGGGCCCGAGGAAGGAAAGGAGATGAGAATCAAAGACAGGGAGCAGGACCAAACCATGATGGACAGACCGGAGGAGGAGGAAGAATAGGAGGAGGGGGTATATGTCGGGTGAAAAGAAGGTAGAAAGAAACTAACGGGATATTGTGAAAGGGAGGGAGAAAGAAAAGGAGGAAGGAATCCACATCTACAATATTACATTTCAATTTCATCTGTAATATTATTTTATTATACCACGCAATATAACATATATTCTATTTTAATCTTAATTAGGAACAAGTGTTTCTTTGACACTTCATATTTATATATCTTTTGTAATTTCAGTGGATTCTTTGCTTTATTTATTTATCATCATTATTACTGAATCCCTTTAAACTCATTCATTGTTATTATTTGGTTCAAATTTGTAAAAAAATCTAATTTCTTCTGTTGTAATCGTTGACAATTTTCATCTTACGGTTTAAAAAAGATTAAAGTCTCAACATGTAGGTTCATTCTCACCGATCCAGCGCATCAGCGACGTGAGGATCTGCAGGTATTTGGTCTTCTGGGCGTTGAAGAAGGTGAACGGCCCCAGCAGGAGGGCGAAGACGCTCTGAGGAGGAAGAGGAGGTGGTGAGGTCACATGATCAATAAAACCGGCTTTTACCGCCGCGGCCGTAAACCCAGAGGCCCGCGGCGGCGAAATGTCGTCCAGTTTGATTTACTGAATCTTCTGAGCGTGTGTTCGAGTCTCAGACTGGAGACGCGTTGGAATCCCTTCATGAAGAAGGCTTCTGCTCCTTTAAAGCAGAACAGCTCGCTCGGTTTTTAATCGATATAAACGTGACAACGCCGCGTTAACTATGCTGTTCGTTTTTAGATCGTCTTCCCTCCTCCCGGCGCGGAATATCGGAGACGCATCTGCTGCCAACCAAAAAAAATAAAATCCCATCAGCGCCTCAGATGTGAGGAGATAACGAGCCCCGAAACACCTCAAGTCCTCCGGCCGCGAGTCTGAAGGAGTCTGGTGGAGTCTGGTGGAGTCTGAAGGAGTCTGGTGGAGTCTGGTGGAGTCTGAAGGAGTCTGATGGAGTCTGAAGGAGTCTGGTGGAGTCTGGTGGAGTCTGGTGGAGTCTGATGGAGTCTGGTTGAGTCTGGTTGAGTCTGGTGGAGTCTGATGGAGTCTGATGGAGTCTGAAGGAGTCTGAAGGAGTCTGGTGGAGTCTGGTGGAGTCTGATGGAGTCTGATGGAGTCTGGTGGAGTCTGGTGGAGTCTGGTGGAGTCTGAAGGAGTCTGAAGGAGTCTGATGGAGTCTGAAGGAGTCTGGTGGAGTCTGGTGGAGTCTGAAGGAGTCTGGTGGAGTCTGAAGGAGTCTGGTGGAGTCTGGTGGAGTCTGATGGAGTCTGGTGGAGTCTGATGGAGTCTGGTGGAGTCTGGTGGAGTCTGGTGGAGTCTGATGGAGTCTGATGGAGTCTGGTGGAGTCTGAAGGAGTCTGGTGGAGTCTGATGGAGTCTGGTGGAGTCTGATGGAGTCTGAAGGAGTCTGATGGAGTCTGATGGAGTCTGGTGGAGTCTGGTGGAGTCTGGTGGAGTCTGATGGAGTCTGGTGGAGTCTGGTGGAGTCTGATGGAGTCTGATGGAGTCTGGTGGAGTCTGATGGAGTCTGATGGAGTCTGGTGGAGTCTGGTGGAGTCTGGTGGAGTCTGATGGAGTCTGGTGGAGTCTGGTGGAGTCTGATGGAGTCTGGTGGAGTCTGAAGGAGTCTGAAGGAGTCTGATGGAGTCTGATGGAGTCTGGTGGAGTCTGGTGGAGTCTGAAGGAGTCTGGTGGAGTCTGGTGGAGTCTGATGGAGTCTGAAGGAGTCTGAAGGAGTCTGATGGAGTCTGATGGAGTCTGATGGAGTCTGGTGGAGTCTGATGGAGTCTGGTGGAGTCTGGTGGAGTCTGATGGAGTCTGAAGGAGTTCAAACACACACACACAATAAATAAAGTCAACACACAAACACCGACATACACAATCAATAAAGTGCACACAGAAACACCAACTTACACAAACACACACACACACCGACTCAACTCGCTATTGAGGTTTTTTTGGGACGTCGCCATCTTGGTTTCTTCCTGCCACCAGCGAACAGGAAGTGACCGTCTTTGGAGCGCGGCGGTGTCGACCTGTCGATCACTTTGTGGCCCCGTGGAATCTTTTGATCTAATATTAAGTGCAGTTATTAAATCTGCCATAAACTGATCCTCATCAACCCGGAGCCTCAGAGTCATGGAGCTCACTTCTCTGAACACATGTTTTATTCTAAGAGTTAACTCACAAGAGGATTTTATTCAGCTTTATAAAAAAAGGACTTTTCTGTCAAAAGATTCACAAAATCTTGATAACACAAATGTATATGATTGTAATCCCGAATACTTGTAAAATCAGTCCCCGGGACTCTGACTTTTGAACATCTCCGAGTTTGACTTGTTTCTGAATGATGGGGCAGTCATTCATCATCTCCTAGAGTCGCTCCTGAAGCTCCTCACGTCCCTAAATCTTCTCGGTGGAGCGGTTCTGAGCGTCGGGTCAACGGCCAGACGGCAAAGAGACGGAGCGTCCGTTTGGGATGATGAACGGGAAAAAATCAATCACAGGAAAGATTGACGTCCTGCAGCCGCCTGGTGGGGGACGTCACACCAGACATCACTCAGGGACTCAGCCACGTGCCCTGTGATTAACTTTGTCTTGCAAACCTGAAACTGACCACCGGGGGGGCTCTGTGTGAAAAAGACTTGAAGTTAATGGACTCCAACATGTGCAGCCAGCATGAGTCCGTTGAGGAGCATTAAACTAACATCAGAGGAAGCATGGCCTGAAACATTGCATATCTATCTATCTATATATATATATACACAATTAATTATATATATATAAAATGTATTCTATAAACAGATTATAATATTATATATATATACAGGACTGTCTCAGAAAATTAGAATATTGTGATGAAGTTCTTTATTTTCTGCAATGCAATTAAAAAAACAAAAATGTCATGCATTCTGGATTCATTACAAATCAACTGAAATATTGCAAGCCTTTTATTCTTTTAATATTGCTGATTATGGCTTACAGCTTAAGAAAACTCTAAAATCCTATCTCATAAAATTTTAATATTTCCTCAGACCAAGTAAAAAAAAAGATTTATAACAGCTGAGTGTTTGTCAAGGCTCAGGAAACCCTTGCAGGTGTTTCGAGTTAATTAGACAATTCAAGTGATTTGTTTAATACCCTACTAGTATACTTTTTCATGATATTCTAATATTTAGAGATAGGATATTTGAGTTTTCTTAAGCTGTAAGCCATAATCAGCAATAAATCAGAATAAAAGGCTTGCAATATTTCAGTTGATTTGTAATGAATCCAGAATGCATGACATTTTTGTTTTTTTAATTGCATTGCAGAAAATAAAGAACTTCATCACAATATTCTAATTTTCTGAGACAGTCCTGTATATATATATATATATATGATATTTATCCATCAGTGTCACCTGTTGACAGAAGCATCTCTTATTATTCCAGAAAGATAAATATTGCCTCGGTCCATAAATAAATACAGATTTTCCCTGAAGCTGAATATTATTAAGAGTTTGATTATTTTAGGCCACGCCTCCACTTTTTAAACCCCTATATATCCAATTATCAATTTTAAATGAGGCGAGGTTTGGAGATGCATAAAAACATGGAGCGTTCGTTCAGGACGGATCTCCCACCAGACGTCCGGTTGAAACATCGTTTAACTTTCATTATGACCTCTATTGGAGCCACGTGAGGCTTGTTGTTGTTGTTGTTGTTGTTAAAGCTCCCAGACAGCAGACGATATTTCATCTGAATTTAAAACAATCACGTGATGAAGGACTTCAGGGGGAACCGGGACCCCCGAGATGGGGGAGGGGGAACGGCATCAAGATATAGGCCATAAAAACACACACACACACACACGGGAGGAGAGATGAACATATATATTGGACCTATACGTTTGTCAGGATGAAAGAGAGTTGACCGTCGGCCTCATTAATCACCCCAAAAACATAAAAACCATCTCCACGAGCCTCAGAAGAAGCTTCTGGAAATATGACATAGAACTTCTTTTTTTTAAATTAAATATGAATATATATTTATAAATATATATAAACGTGCGCCTCTATCCTGCTTCATTGGGATGAAACGCCAAGAAGAAGAAGGAGAAGAAGACAAGAAGCTAAATCTGACAGAGGAGAACACGAGTTCGAAAAAAACCTAAATAAGCCCCTGTGAGTGTGTGTGTATGTATGTCTCTGTCTGTGTGTTTTGAGGAGGTCGGATGACGGAGGCTTATCGGCCTCCAACAGAAGCCTCTCCATCCGCCTGTCAGCTCTGCCCCCCCCCCCCCCCCGGGTCGAGCCACCCACCCACACACACACACACACACAATTAGGTAGCCTGTGTGGTCCAGAACCTGGAGACCACTAATAGTTTTATTACTGTAAGATTAAATAAGTAGATTTAAAGGTTATTTAACAAGTTTTAAAAACTGCCCCAATTCCCTTTTAAAATGAACCTGGAGTTCAGTCAGTGGGGCATGTTTATGTAATGTGACGCAATAATAGTAATAATAGTAATAATAATAGATAAATTATAATTAATAAATAATTCAACACTTAAGATGCAAGAAATTGTAAATATAATAGAAATGTAATTGAAATAAGATATAATAATCAACTGTAAAAACTAAACTAAATGGTTGCACTCACATGAGAAATATTAATATAATATGATTGCAATTGATGTTCTGGTTTTATGTGCCATGAAGAATCATCATCAACATCTCATGCAGGTTTTATAATCCAGATAAACTGTCAGAATGTAAATTAACTTAATAAGTACGAAGATATCACGACGTAAAAGTCGAGAGCAACAACCAGAGACTCATTGTGACGGAGCTCTGAGTGGAAACGTGGACTTCAGTGGAACAGGTGATGCAGGAGCGTCGTGTGTAAAAGAATCAAGTCATAAACACGGCGGCGAGCAGCCGACCCCAAAGTGCTGCTGCAATAAATCGGCATTAGAGCGTTAGTGAGTCCATCGGCTGTGAAGAAGTGACGCGCACAAACTTCACGTTCAATTAACTTTATTTCACCGCGCGAGACGGGACGACAGTTTTTGGTTTTTGCGGCTCGATATAAAAGTGCATGAGAGGAGCGGCGTAAGCAAAGCGTCGACTTTGAGCATCGATTACACTTCACTGGCCACGGACCGAGAGGACGATGAATCAACCTTTAAGACGATGTACTGGTCGCCGTGACAACCTCCCTCCCCCCCCACACCCCGGAGGGAGTCAGAAGGAAAACTTGACAGGGGACAAGTCAAGGACAGAGGAGTTTAATTGACTTCTCTGGTTGTATAGAAGTCTATGCTTCACGTGTTAAAGCTGCATTCTCTCTGCTGACCACCAGGGGGCGACTCCTCTGGTTGTATAGAAGTCTATGCTTCATGTCTTAAAGCTGCATTCTCTCCTGACCACCAGGGGGCGACTCCTCTGGTTGTATAGAAGTCTATGCTTCGTGTCTTAAAGCTGCATTCTCTCTCCTGGCCACCAGGGGGCGACTCCTCTGGTTGTATAGAAGTCTATGCTTCATGTCTTAAAGCTGCATTCTCTCTCCTGACCACCAGGGGGCGACTCCTCTGGTTGTATAGAAGTATATGCTTCATGTCTTAAAGCTGCATTCTCTCTCCTGACCACCAGGGGGCTCAGGCTCTATTCAGTAGAATACGAGGAGGTAAATTCTAACATTTAGATGCGTTATAATGCAATTTAAGTAAAATGTAGTTTTTGCCAAGAGAATAGTTTTACGGAGAAGTTTTCTCGCCGATATAAAATTAATAAACTACACTAACAGCAGTTTAAGTATTCAGACATTCAGCGATATCTTATATTGCTCCAGCACACACACCCCGGTTCCCCCTATAGGCCGAGCGTCAGCGCTGACATGTGAGTGACGCGCGATGAAGGGAAGGAGCCGAGGAGGTGAGGGTCTAGAGAAGGAACTGAGTGACGCCTGTAGACGCTCAGATGTAAAAGCGACCCCCGGGGAACTAAAGGCTCGCTGTGCAGGACAGACGACTATCGGCGTCTCAGTCCCTCACCCGGCGGTCCCCTGAAGAACACTCCGGTACACACATTATATATATATATATATTTAAATCTTATTGAAAAATATATAATTTGTATCTATAAAAAATATATAGAAAAAATATTTATTTATTTTAGAGAAAAGATTATACATTTTTGTATTTTAAAGAAAAACTCATTTGTAATATTTTTTTGGGATTTTTATATACAACATTTTGTTTATTATTATATATAACAAAATATATATTTTTAATAAGAAATTATATTTTTAAAATAAATATATATATATTAGGGCTGTCAATCGATTAAAAAAAATTAACTAATTAATCGCACATTTTGAAATTCATTAATCGCGATTAAAAGTTGTTTTTCTTCTTTTTAAAGACCAAACTTCACACAGAGCTGTGTTTTCAAAGAGGCTCCTACCTATAAAGTGCCAGCGAGGTATTTAATATTGTGGATGATAAATTGTTTCTTCAGTGAAACATCAGATTAGTAAAAAAAAAAAAATATATTGAGACCCCATTGGTCCTGTCATCTTTAACATTGAACAGCAGAACCAGTGGCCTTGGTAACTGACTGACATTCACATATGTCACGTTAACCCTCTGGAGGCTGGGGGCATTTTATACATTTTACAAAAAAATGTAAATTCACCTTTTAAAGGCGTTTGCATGTGACAGATACCCACGTGTTCTACATCAAACATTCCAGAACAATCTCAGCTCTCTATATATTGAGGCACATTGTCCTCGCGCCGTGTTCTCTGCTCTCTGACTGACAGGCTGCTATAGAGCCTCACCCGTGAGGTGGGAGGTCCTTTGTGATTTACTGAGTGTTCATTGGTTGTTTTTTTCCCAAAATGTTGACAAACGGATCGACCAATCACAGCGAAGGTTTCGTGTGACGAGTTCTTTCCGCGCCGCGTCCCCCGACACGTCGCCCCTCCGTTCCTCTGTGTCTCAGAGGGGGAGACGGGAGGAAGGAGGAGCAGGAGGAAACCCGACTGATTCATCCACGAGTTTAACTGATTTATGATCCTTATTTTCGCGGAGAAATAATTGTTTTAAAAACAGAAACAGTGTTAAACCGTACTGCCGCGGTTTGACACTCGGTTTGAGTGTAAAAACTTCAACGAACACCGGAAGTAAACAAAGTTGCGTTAATTGCGTTAAAATATTTTAGTGCGTTAACGCGGCCAAATTAATCGCATAGATTAACGCGTTAACGCTGACAGCCCTAATATATATATATATTTGTATATAAAAAAGATGGATGGATGGATCTGGATTGTTTGTTTGAAAAAATATTAAAAAGACAACTGAACGCAATATTTGTCAATTAATCTGAAAAAATAAAAATCAACAGAAATCGATGATAACTGTTGGAGTATAGAAGAGAATCAGAGCGATGACCCAGCCAGAGGTCGTTGGGTCGTCTGGCCAACAGGAAGTATTTTCCTCCCGTCACACATGGATTAAAACTCTTAACAGCAACAACAACAACAACATCACGCTGCTCTCTAATCTTCCTCTAAACGCGTCACGGCTGCAGCAACGACTCCACAACAAGTTCCTATCACAGGGGCAAGAAACGAGCAGCGCCCCACAGAGAAGAAGAAAAAGAGAAACTGACACAAAAATGAGAATAAATGCTGAAACTGGACACTGGCTTCCTTGATGTGATTTGGGCTTTTCGCCTGCGTCTGTAACGCTGCTTCACCAGCTGACCATTAGAGCGATGCATCTACACTTCATACATTTATCACAATAATAAATCGTATTTTACAATTTGCCCCTACAAAATAAAACATGCCATATTCAAATTGATCCAACACCAGTTTTATTCTGCTGAATTCAATGGGAACGCAATATTTGGACCCTAAACAACCCAAAAAGGTCTCGAACTCCACATTCATCTATTCTTTTCTTCTTTCCTTCAGAGTCAGGGTCGGGTCGCCCTCGGAAAATCTCCCGGCCGATGAGGAGTCCATTATTTAGACTCCAGGTCGAGAGCCGGGGGCCCGATCCTCTGACCCGGTCGGCGCCGCCTGAATTTTTCACGACGTTTCATTTTTTTTTTTTTTAAAGGAAGAAGGGTCACCCAGAAGAAGGACGATGAGTTACGGAGTAATCAAAAAATAAATACCGGGGGGCGTGGGGGAATAAAACGTCAATCAACGGCTACAATAAAAAGAATAAAGACAAAAGATGGCGCAGTGCGCACATCTTTGTGGGATGTTTCAACCTGGACCAGATGTTTAGGGGGGTCGAGTGTTGAAGGAGAACTCTCTGGTTGTCTTTATAAGTGTCTCATGCCATTTAATAAATATATGTTATTTTTATTATCTAAAAAGTATTATATATATATTTATATTAAAAAATTAGATTTTTTTATTATATAGAAAAGATATATACAGGACTTTCTCAGAAAATTAGAATATTGTGATAAAGTTCTTTATTTTCTGTAATGCAATTAAAAAAACAAAAATGTCATGCATTCTGGATTCATTACAAATCAACTGAAATATTGCAAGCCTTTTATTCTTTTAATATTGCTGATTATGGCTTACATCTTAAGAAAACTCTAAAATCCTATCTCATAAAATTTTAATATTTCCTCAGACCAAGTTAAAAAAAAGATTTATAACAGCTGAGTGTTTGTCAAGGCTCAGGAAACCCTTGCAGGTGTTTCGAGTTAATTAGACAATTCAAGTGATTTGTTTAATACCCTACTAGTATACTTTTTCATGATATTCTAATATTTAGAGATAGGATATTTGAGTTTTCTTAAGCTGTAAACCATAATCAGCAATAAATCAGAATAAAAGGCTTGCAATATTTCAGTTGATTTGTAATGAATCCAGAATGCATGACATTTTTGTTTTTTTAATTGCATTACAGAAAATAAAGAACTTCATCACAATATTCTAATTTTCTGAGACAGTCCTGTATATGCATTTATTTAATAGAAAAAATTATAAATTTTTGTATTTACAAAAGTGTAATAACTTTTTATATATATATATATATATATATATACACAAAACATTTTTTTAAATTATATATAAAATATATATAATTTAAAAAAATATTTTAAAAAAGATATATTTTTATATAAAAAAGATGGATGGATCAATCTGGATTGTTGGTTTGAAACAAATATTAAAAAGACAAGTGAACGGAATATTTGTCAATTAATCTGAAAAAAAATTTAATCAACACATCAACAGAAATCACTGATAACTGTTGTTGATTAGATAATGAGAAGTTAACTTTTTCCTCGAAGCAGAGCCGATAACTTTACTTTAACTTGAAGGTAGATGAAGATATTGGTCGTGAGAGTATTTAACTCATCAACTGGTTGAAGTGACGGATCCTTCAAGAGAACCACGTTGCAGACAGAAACTCCTCCAGAAACATTTTAAAGTGCATCATCGTCTCTGAATTAAAGTGTGATTACAGCCTCTCGTCCCACAGAGAAGCTTCAGATGAGAAAAAGTCAGAGCTTCTTTACTCGTATTAAAAATAAAACGAATCCTCCACTGTTGCATTTCTAATTCCTTGAAACTGAGAAATTAATCTGCAAGTGTAAACAACCGGAGCCGAGATCACAGAATCTGCATCATTTCAATTTGCTTGCATACAGCAAAAAGAGGATTGAGGATTGTCCCATCAGGAGGAAGAGGGAGGGGGGGCACTTATCGAAAGATTATTTGAGGTCCACTCGTTCTATTAAAATGCAGAAAGAGAGACGAGGAGAAATTATACGGGAGGAGATCGGCACATCTATCACTGTCGCCGGGCAGAGGTAAAGCTGGAGAGGAAATCAGGGCTCAAGACTTCAAGGACACACACACACACACACACACACACACACACACAGAGAGAAGAGAGTCGGGAGGAAAGTTTGAGAGAAGTTGTCGGCTCAGAAAAGAGAACGCGTCAGAGAAAACAACACGTCACATGACCAACAGGTTCATCCACATAGTGACCAATGAACAGGTTCATCTACATGACCAATGAACAGGTTCATCCACATGACCAATGAACAGGTTCATCCACATGACCAATGAACAGGTTCATCACATGACCAACAGGTTCATCCACATGGTGACCAATGAGCAGGTTCATCTACATGACCAATGAACAGGTTCATCCTCATGACCAATGAACAGGTTCATCCACATGACCAATGAACAGGTTCATCCACATGACCAATGAACAGGTTCATCCTCATGACCAATGAACAGGTTCATCACATGACCAATGAACAGGTTCATCCTCATGACCAATGAACAGGTTCATCCACATGACCAATGAACAGGTTCATCCTCATGACCAATGAACAGGTTCATCCACATGACCAATGAACAGGTTCATCCTCATGACCAATGAACAGGTTCATCCACATGACCAATGAACAGGTTCATCCTCATGACCAATGAACAGGTTCATCCTCATGACCAATGAACAGGTTCATCCTCATGACCAATGAACAGGTTCATCCATGACCAATGAACAGGTTCATCCACATGACCAATGAACAGGTTCATCCTCATGACCAATGAACAGGTTCATCCTCATGACCAATGAACAGGTTCATCCACATGACCAATGAACAGGTTCATCCACATGACCAATGAACAGGTTCATCCACATGACCAATGAACAGGTTCATCCACATGACCAATGAACAGGTTCATCTACATGACCAATGAACAGGTTCATCCTCATGACCAATGAACAGGTTCATCCTCATGACCAATGAACAGGTTCATCCTCATGACCAATGAACAGGTTCATCCTCATGACCAATGAACAGGTTCATCCTCATGACCAATGAACAGGTTCATCCACATGACCAATGAACAGGTTCATCCACATGACCAATGAACAGGTTCATCCACATGACCAATGAACAGGTTCATCCTCATGACCAATGAACAGGTTCATCCTCATGACCAATGAACAGGTTCATCACATGACCAATGAACAGGTTCATCACATGACCAATGAACAGGTTCATCCTCATGACCAATGAACAGGTTCATCCTCATGACCAATGAACAGGTTCATCCACATGACCAATGAACAGGTTCATCCTCATGACCAATGAACAGGTTCATCCTCATGACCAATGAACAGGTTCATCTCATGACCAATGAACAGGTTCATCACATGACCAATGAACAGGTTCATCCACATGACCAATGAACAGGTTCATCCTCATGACCAATGAACAGGTTCATCCTCATGACCAATGAACAGGTTCATCACATGACCAATGAACAGGTTCATCACATGACCAATGAACAGGTTCATCCTCATGACCAATGAACAGGTTCATCCTCATGACCAATGAACAGGTTCATCCACATGACCAATGAACAGGTTCATCCTCATGACCAATGAACAGGTTCATCCACATGACCAATGAACAGGTTCATCCTCATGACCAATGAACAGGTTCATCCACATGACCAATGAACAGGTTCATCCTCATGACCAATGAACAGGTTCATCCTCATGACCAATGAACAGGTTCATCCACATGACCAATGAACAGGTTCATCCTCATGACCAATGAACAGGTTCATCCACATGACCAATGAACAGGTTCATCCTCATGACCAATGAACAGGTTCATCCACATGACCAATGAACAGGTTCATCCTCATGACCAATGAACAGGTTCATCCTCATGACCAATGAACAGGTTCATCACATGACCAATGAACAGGTTCATCCTCATGACCAATCAACAGGTTCATCCACATGACCAATGAACAGGTTCATCCACATGACCAATGAACAGGTTCATCCTCATGACCAATGAACAGGTTCATCCACATGACCAATGAACAGGTTCATCCTCATGACCAATGAACAGGTTCATCCACATGACCAATGAACAGGTTCATCCTCATGACCAATCAACAGGTTCATCCACACGACCAATGAACAGGTTCATCCACATGACCAATGAACAGGTTCATCCTCATGACCAATCAACAGGTTCATCCACATGACCAATGAACAGGTTCATCCACATGACCAATGAACAGGTTCATCCACATGACCAATGAACAGGGTTCATCTACATGACCAATGAATAGGTTCATCCACATGGATAGTTTAGATTAAAAGAATAAACATGAGGTCTTTTCAGTTACGGTGCGTATGCCGGAGTCTCTTTCTTTTTTAAAGCGTATTAATGATTTAAAACTCGGTGTAAAAGCAACATAAGAATATAACATTTACATGACTTTTACAAAACTTTGGGATTTTTTTTCCAGGACTTTTCCAGGCCTGGAGAAAAACAGATTGCAGGACGTTTCCATGTTTTCCACGACGGTAGGAACCCTGTTCCTGTTTCTAACTGAAGCAGCGTCAGATTAAATTCCCCTTGAGAGCCTCAAGCGCAACGTTTTGCGTCGTCTATAAAATTACCACAAAAAATATTTGCCACGAATGAAAACTGTTTTTAAAGCGAGCTCACCAGAAACACCCGGTACGCGTCCTTCCGGGTCACGGAGCCCCAGCACAGGTCGGTGTCGTTGTACTTCACACTTCCAGCGCTGCAGGAGTGGTTCCCACTGACGGAGGAAACGGGTTCACCGGTTAGAAGAGACCAGAACCTGAGGAGGGCTGTGACGTAAATAAACTCATGTTTGTTTGGCTACATCGTTGCACTACTTGCTTTATTTGATATTATTCGTTTTCTAAATATTGTGCATTTTTGTTATTATTCTGTTTTTTAAATTTATTCTGCATTTTGTAAATTCTTTAATATTTTATTTAATATAATTGTTTGTATATATTTTCCAATATATCTTATTATTACTTCTTCTTTTTATCGTGCATTTTTAACATTTTGCATTTGTTTTAATCTTTTTTTGTATTATTAGTTTTGTATACATTGTGCATTTTTTTTACTACTCTTTTTTTGTGCATCTTTTTATTTAGTAGATTTATTTTATTTCATATTATTCGTCTGGTATATGTTGTTAATTTTTCTTATTATATTTGTTGTATTTATTGTGCATTCTTTTATTTTGTAGATTGTATCTTATTTAATATTATTATTTGTTTTGTATATATTGTGCATTTTTCTTATTTAGTATATTTTATTGCTTTACCTGTACATATTTACCAAACATTTTTAAAGCACCACTTTGCATAAAAAGAATAAAGCGGGTTGTTGATGTATAAACGTCTCAGAATTAATGTGTAATTACAGCCTCTTGTTGCTCGTCTATACTAATATAGAGTATAGACGAGCAGAGCGTTATGGAGCCGGTGACCTCCAGGAGCTCCAGAGGTCATCCGGCCTCCAGGTTATGGAGCCGGTGACCTCCAGGAGCTCCAGAGGTCACCGGCCTCCAGGTTATGGAGCTCACACAGAGATGAATAAAGTCTCACCAGGCGACCTCCATCAGCGAGATGGGCACGGCGGCGGCGTAGATGGCGAGGTCCCCGTACAGGTAGACAATGATGCAGATGTAGAACATGTTGACGCCCACTGGGGGAGCAGAGGAGAACAGGTGAGTCAGAAGAGACACGAAAGGAAACACGTCTTCCTGTGAAGGTCAAGAGGTCACGAACACATCCGCCATCTTCATCAGACCCCATGAAGTCCACTCCATGGCGTCCTCGATGAGGACATATCCTCCACACCTCCTCCCTCCATCCTAGAGGCTGTTTCCTCCATCCTTCATCCTCGCCCCCCGTTTCCTCCATCCTCGTCCTTTCCTCCATCCTTGTGCTCATTTTCTGGGACAGCGGAGGCATCTTAATGGTCCAGTGAAACATATTAATAGCACTAATTTAAAAGCCACAGTGACCCTCCCTCCCTCCCTCCCTCCCCCCTCCTCCAGGACGGAGGGCTTCAGCCGTGGACAGACCAAAGGGGCGGACGCGTCCGGCTGATATGCATCTTTAACACATGAAGCATAGACTTATATACAACCAGAGGAGTCTCCCCCTGGTGGTCAGGAGAGAGAATGCAGCTTTAACACATGAAGCATAGACTTATATACAACCAGAGGAGTCTCCCCCTGGTGGTCAGGAGAGAGAATGCAGCTTTAACACATGAAGCATAGACTTATATACAACCAGAGGAGTCTCCCCCTGGTGGTCAGGAGAGAGAATGCAGCTTTAACACATGAAGCATAGACTTATATACAACCAGAGGAGTCGCCCCCTGGTGGTCAGGAGAGAGAATGCAGCTTTAAGACATGAGCGGGTCGTCACGGCACCGGAAATAATATTTCCCAATTACCAGCCGCCGCGGGCCAAAGGGGATGCAAAATGGGTCTCCACGTCGGAGCCGGCATCCGTCACCGCTCCGACCACCTCGGGGGAAAAGACTCTTTATGGCTCTGTCGGGGTCGAATCCCGTGAGCTAGGCAACAGGAAATGAACGACATGTTGTCTTAATCGTCTTCTTACGATGAATAATGAGCTCTGGACTCCTGAGAAGTCACAAATAACTCAGACGATTCATCTTTTCTCTCCTCGGACTTCTTAAACTTCGTGACCGAGTCAAAATGTTGATGGACTGAAGATTCCGGACAATATGACACGAAAAATATCATCGACATCAACAACACGCCTCTAAAGAGACGTAAGTGGGACAGGACGGAGTAATTAACGGCGGCGCAGCTTTGGAGGAGAGAAAATAAATAACACTTTTCACCCAGAAGCCATTAAGAGAAAGGAGGAAGCCGAATCGCTGCAGAGGGGACGACTCGTCCTCCGTCGGGAAGAAGCACCGACAACACGCCGAACTGCAGGCGGCTCCGGAACGTTCTTTATGGTTATTGATTTATGTTCAATCCTGAAGAAAAAAAGACGTTTTAGTTTTGTCCTGAACCCCAAAAAGATAAATCACTGGAAAACGATAGAAAACGGAGAGAATCGCCACATTAAAGGGTGAAAAAATGAAACTTTCGAACATTTCTGAGACTCAAACTGAATCAATCATCACAAGAATTAGTGATCTCAACGTCTAAGGCCCGAAAACTCAACTTATCTGACATCGGTGCATGAAAAGTCGCCCGTGAGGCGGCGTGGACTGCTGGGGGGGCGGGGCATGACGCCATGTTAACCGGCCCGTCGCATCACAAGAGGGCCGAGAAGAAGCCGCTTCTTCAACTCGCAGGGCGTGGAGGTCGCGTGGAGGTCGCCTGTCCTCGGCGCTGCAGATCAAGCCGTCGACGCCCCCGTCAGAGACCCTCTTCACCACCGCAGCGGCTTCCCTCAGGGGGAGGAGACGCCGTTTTCATTGGACGGCGAGCAGATCGGGAACCCTCTGCAGCCCTTTGCTATTTGGCCGTCTCCTCGTACCCACAATCCTTTGCGGTTCGGGGTCCTCACTCATAATTGGGCTTCCCCTCTTAGATTGGGCACATTCAGGACCCGTTAATAATGAAATGATGTAGAATCTGAAGGAGGACGACGTGGAAGGAGAGCGATGACGAAACAATGAAATCATCTTGAGAAACATTTCAGACGAACTTATTGGGGTGAAAAGCCTTTGAAGTGGAAACTTGACGTCTCGAAGTCATTCAGCAGGAAGACGTGCTTCAACAGATCAGGAATCTATTTTACAAATTATAATTATAATACAATAAGAATAAATATTATTATAATTAAATAATTAAAACAATAATAATAATAGTAATAATATAATAATTATCATAATCTTATTATAATACAATAATAATAAATATAATAAAATGCAAATAATAATAATTTAAAAAAGTAATAATATAGTAATAAAATAATAATATTCTCATTATAAAATAGTAATATAATAATAATCATAATCTTATTATAATACAATAATAATAAATATAATTATAATAGAATAATGAAAATAATAATAATAAAGTAATAATATAACAATAAAATAATAATAATCTCATTATAATAAAATAGTAATAATATAATAAGGATAATCTTATTATAATACAATAATAATACATATAATTATAATAAAATAATGAAAATAATAAGAGAAAAGTAATAATATAATAATTATATTATAATAATCAAATAGTAACAATATAATAATAATAATAATAATAATGTCATAAATAGTAGGAATGTAGAGTTCCAGGCCCCTCCCCCTCTCCTCTCGTCCCCTCTGATTGGTCTCCGGGCAGTTTCCCCTCTGGGGAGAGAAACTCATTTCCTGATTGCCGATCGATGCGTCCACGTGAAGGAAAAGGTCGTCGGCGCTTTGACCTTTAAGGAGTCGAGCTGCAGTTTTAACAGCGTGAGAGCGGGGAGGGGGGCGCCGTGCGGGCCGAGGGCTCCACCTAGTGGTGGAAACCTGTTGTTGCTCTTTGAGAAGACGAGGGAGGAAGCACGAGCGTGTTCTTCATGAAGTTAGATTCTGCCTTCAGGTTCATTAGAAACCATTGAGCCCCCCCCTCTTCCCCCTCTTCCTCCTCTCACCCCCCCCCCCTCCCCTCTCTCACAGTAATAGAGCCTCAAACTGGTAGTTACAACCAAAGGCTATTTATCCATTTATAATTACATCCAATTAAAAAGCCTTTTCCTTTTCTTTGGGACTTAGAACCGACGCCGTTAAATGTTGGCAGTTAAATTACAACAACGGGCAAAAAACACGTTGAGGGGAAAAACAACAACAACCAGGAAAGAAAATAGAAGGAAGAGGAAGAACAACAACAACCAGATGGAGAAGAACAAGAACATGAAGAAAAAGAACAAGAAGAAGGAGAAGAACAAGAAGGAGAAGGAAAAAAAGAAGAACCTGAAGAAAAACAAAAAGAACCCGGAAAGAAAGAAGAGGACGAGGAAGAGGAAGCTGACCTTTGTTGAAGAACATGGAGGCCATCTGACCCATCTCCACCCGCTCCACGATGTCGTAGTTGTCCACGTGACCTCCCGACCTCTCTGGAGACAGAGGTCACGGTGAGGTGAGTTTATACCTCCATGGTGTTTAGTTATAACGTAGGACGTAGACAACCCCCGACACCTGACCCCCAACACTCACGGACGGACAGGATGGGCTTACTCTCCGGCGCCGCCCGGCCACCGGACGCCACGTCGTCGTCCGAGTACTCGGAGGTCGAGTCGCCGTCGTCCACCTGCGAAAAGATCACAATTAAAAATATCATTTACAATATTAAATTTAATAAATATTTTTAATTCATTTTTTAAAATAAATGTAATTACTTTAAAATGTGTTCAAATGATTTCAAATGTATTGTAGTAAAATATTAAATTAAATTAATATTTAAAATAAATAAATGAAAAAGAATAAGTATATTAAAAAATACCAATAAAATTATATAATTATTTTTTAATGGGATGTATTTTTTTTAATTGAGAGAAGTAATTAAATCTAGTTGCACTCCACATAAAGATCCAGCAGGGGGCGATCACGTCAAACAATCAGAGGCAACAGCAGGTAACAGAAAGTTTCTGTGTGTGTGTGTGTGTGTGTGAATGCAGCTTCAACACATGAAGCATAGACTTCTATACAATCAGAGGAGTCGCCCCTGGTGGTCAGGAGAGAGAATGCAGCTTTAACACATGAAGCATAGACTTCTATACAACCAGAGGAGTCGCCCCCTGGTGGTCAGGAGAGAGAATGCAGCTTTAACACATGAAGCATAGACTTCTATACAACCAGAGGAGTCGCCCCCTGGTGGTCAGGAGAGAGAATGCAGCTTTAACACACGAAGCATAGACTTCTATACAACCAGAGGAGTCGCCCCCTGGTGGTCAGGAGAGAGAATGCAGCTTTAACACACTAACTGTCTCACCTCTTCCTGCTTCCTCTTCTTCAGGCGCAGCTGAGCGTTGGCCGCCGCCATCGCCTCGATCACGAAGGTGGTCGTCATGTAGCTGAAAGAACCGAAGAATGAAAGTCTGATTCATTCATGAAACCTACTGGATCCATTAAAGTTCATGTTTATTGTCGAAATGGATTTCAATGATCCGTTGATTCACTTTGTTGTCGATGTTTATCTCTCTAGCGGCTGCTGAATAACATAAATATAGATTATTACATTAAATCCAAAAAACAGAAGAACAAACATTTTTGCCATAAATTGCAAGAAGTGTTGATATTTAAATGTGTTTTATATTAAAATAAAGTTAAATGAATCGTCGCCTCTGTTCAGACATTAATTAAACGTTTGTTTATTATCACGTTTATTGTTTGAAACAATTACTGCTCTGTTTAAAGTGATTTAAATGTTGAAGTGAAAATAAAAACATCCTTATTTCCTACTAAATTAAAAAAATGCAGCAATAAGTAGGAAGGGATTAATTAATCTGCTTCATTTTATACATTTATATCAGATTTTGCTGCAAGAATAATGTAAAAGTGTAAAACACTTGAAGACACAGAAGTAGATAAAACATTAAAAGTCCTCTCAGCACTTTCGTCCCCTCTTTATAGACGGTTTAACAATCGCCCCCTGGTGGTCAGGAGAGAGAATGCAGCTTTAACACATGAAGCATATACTTCTATACAACCAGAGGAGTCGCCCCCTGGTGGTCAGGAGAGAGAATGCCGCTTTGACACATGAAGCATAGACTTCTATACAACCAGAGGAGTCACCCCCTAGTGGTCAGGAGAGAGAATGCAGCTTTGACACATGAAGCATAGACTTCTATACAACCAGAGGAAAAAACACAGCAATATGTGGGAAGGGATTAATTAATCTGCTTTACTTCATTTATATCAGATTTCGCTGCAGAATAATGTACAAACTTAAAACACTGGAAGACACAGATGTAAATAAAACATTAGAAATCCTCTCATCACTTTCATCTGAACATTAAATCTGAATATTTATATGTATATGTTACGGTCCGTGGCGGTTCCCGTGACTGACCTCATGAAGCCCAGGAAGGAGACGAGGGCGATGCTGACGGCCCAGCCGGCCTCGGCGAAGGCTTTGGGCATCGTGAGCGCCCCTGTGCCCACGATCAGGTTGAACATGTACACCAGCCCCACCTGAGGGGGGGGGGGGGACACCTCCGTCAGGTCGCTGCACTGCATGCTGGGAAACATCTCCGCTCATTGCGCAACACTCAAGACTCTTTAATTATTCAACGCTTTAAGCTTCCTGGAAAAACTACGAGGAAAACACACGTAACATTTGACCGTCGTGAACTTCTGCTGACGTGAGCAGACGAAGACGACGTCAGCACTTTAGTTTCCTCTTTATTCTTCACACACACACACACACACACAGAGAGAGAGAGGGGGGGAGAGAGAGACAGAGAGAGCCGGACACCCACACACACAAACAGACACACACATAGACACACACACACACACACACACACACAGATACATAGACACACACACACACACACACACACACAGATACATAGACACACAAGTGCGATCAACCAAAAGAAAGATATAAATAACTAAAACGCCCCAGAAAAAGCAACGTAAGTATGTTAAAGTCACATATGACGTGATGTGACGTGAATGAAGACGGATTATAGTTCACACAGAGCTTTAAAACATGATATAAACCACAGCGGCCTGCAGGATACTCACAAAAGGGGAGTAGGGCTCCCCGCTCTCTGTGATCCCACCTGCCATGACGTCACTGGCCCTGACCTGGAGGAAACAACAACCAGGTAGCTGAAGACAGGTCGAGCACTTTCCATTCTTTAATAAAAGGAGTTGCATTGCATCCTCGTCATGATGAAGAGTAAACAGATACACGCGTGTTCAGAACTCCCATTGCGCATCCTGCAATGTAGTCTTCGCTTTAAGTTTTGGCATCACACGTGCGCATGCGCCACAAATAACCCGAGACGTTTATTACAGTTTCAGGATCGCTTTTCTCTGAAGAATGACATCATTTAACCCGGAGAGGCGACACGTCTCACCTCGCTTGCTTCCAGGTGAGCCTCGCTCGTCCCGCGCCGTGCTAGGCTAGCTAGCTGTCACGCGGGTCGCTAACCAGCTAGCTGACGTACCGGTTCGCGGTTAAATATCCAGATTGCACCGACAGTTTGGGATAACAACTCTCCCGGGAGAACTCTCCGGTCTCCAACAGTCCGCCGAGAGAAGCAGGAAGCTACCGGGGACCAGCTGACTTGCTCCCCGCAAAGCTAACGCTAACACACGCTCGCACTTCCGGTACCGGATTATCAAAATAAAACGCCTGCTTGTCGTTTGATACGATTGATCTTTTATTGTGAAGGTGCTAGTTTATTTAATCGTTGGTGTCGTGTTTAGCTTGACGCAACCCGTTGGTCAAGCCACGTTATGACCAGTCACGTGCCACGTGTCACGCTAATGATTGATTCCATATAAAGAAAAAAAAGAAATGATTAATCGATTGACAGTTTTAAATAAGTAGTAAAATACTGCTTATAAATGAACAAACGAGAAATAATAAATATATATAATAAATAAATGTACAAAATATATAATTTAAAAATATATATATTTAAAAAATAAATATATATATATAATGAATACATATATATATTATTTTTTCAACTGTCACACTTTGAAGACAACTAAACCAGCGCAAATTACAATATTTAATTTATTTAAATGTATTTAAACAAACACGATACATCCGTGTTCCTCCCTCTCGTTATATATACATGTCTATGTTTGCTGCTACTGACTGTGGGTCAACAATGACAATAAATAAAAAGCTCTTTATCTTTATACTAATTTATTAGAAGTATCTGGTGTCAAATTTAAATATAATAGAAAAACATCAATATAAAACACAAATTATCTTTATTTCTGGACCACTTTGTAACACAATATACATACAAGCATTGTCATAAACTGTACTTTGTAAGCAGGTTGTGAGAGTTTACATCTGTAAATATGCACTTTAAAAGTAAAATAAGTATTAAATGATTAAAGGCTTGAAAGTGAAGAAGAACCAAACAATTAGCTGTGAGAAAAGTGATATTTAGTCATTTAAAAAGAAACAATGGATTCACCATATCTGTGAAACCCACCTCAGGAGCATGTACATCAGGAAACTACAGATACATAAAAGGTAGATGAAAAAGAACACACAGTCGATGATTTCCGCCAGTCGCCTGTAGCGACCGGGCCGCTTCTCGCCTTTGTCCCGCCCCCTGGCTTCCTGTCCCACCTTCTTCACTTCCTGCAGGATGAGCTCCAGCAGGTCGCCTGGGCGACTCAGAGGAGGGGAGCTTTTCTCTGGAGTCCCTCCGGCTCCATGGAGCTCTGTGAAGAGAGGGTTGTGTTCAAGGTCTGTGGAATTATCCATGCATCTGTACTGGGATGTGAACTGGGAGGACGGCGTGAAGCTGAAGCCGGACTCAACGTCGTGGAACCAATTTCAGTAAAAGTGTTTGATTTTAAATACAAGCCAGATTTTTTTGGGGGGGTTGGAAGATTTGATTTACATTTTCTTTGATTTTTTATTATTATTATCCTTGAATTGAGAAAGAAAACAAACCAGTTCAAATAAATATTGCGTAAACTGTTTACCTAGATCTCTGTACCTTTGTTTAGTTGGTTCATTTAATATTTTTCTATTTTGTTGCATACATATTTTAAATGTTATACATCTTGGAAACAATCTGAGTAAACGTTTTTTATATATATATATATATATTATTATTTATTTTTTTAATCATTTTTATTTCTATATTATATATTTTTTTATTTGTGATATTGTTTTTTATATATATAAATATTTTTTTAAAATATATATATAATATATATATTCATGGTTTCACGCTTTGTTTGAATTGTAGTTGCATTAAAATATTTTTTATAATTTAATTCTCAGTAGAACAAAACCAATACTAGAATATGATTACAAATAAATGTAAAAAGAATATAATACAAATAAATATGATTAAAAATAAATTTAAAAAGAAGATTAAAAATAAATGTAAAAGAATATATATATCTTTTTAAAGAACATGATTTTAAAAATAATTGTGAAAATATATAAAGAAATATAAGAACAATACAAGTATTGAAGTATTCCACGGACCCGTAGCGTCGGGGCGGTCGGCCTCCAGCTGGACGGCCTCCCCCTCCGGAGCTTCAGGGTTCTTGCAGAAGCTGTCCAGGTCGATGAGGAAGCTGACCAGCATGGCCTCTAGCAGGCTGAGCCCCACCAGGACGAAGATCACACAGCAGTAGATGGCTGAAGGAGACACGGTCAGGGGTCGTCTACTCGGGCCTCCGGTGGCCACGACGAGTACTACAACAACAACACTCACCGATCATGGGCAGCCCGTCCTCGGTGGAGGGCAGCAGGTCCTTGAGGATGAGCAGCAGGACGGAGATGGACAGCAGCACCGTCACCTTGAAGCTCAGCTTCTCGCCGCGCGCCTCATTGATGAAGAAGGACGCCACGTCCAGCAGCACGAAGTAGAACAGCGGCACGATGAAGATGATCACGTAGAGCATCGGCTTCCTGGAGATGGTGATCTGAAACCGGGAGATATACGCAGGGTTCATCCACATGTTGACCAATGCATTTCCATGACTTTGATGACTTTTCCATGACTTTTAAATTACTTTAAAATTATTTTTAAATTACTTTTCTTTTCCATGACTTTAAATTACTTTTAAATTACTTTTCCATGACTTTTAAATTATTTTTAAATTACTTTTCTAAGCCTTTTTTTAATTAAAACTCAGCGTAAATGAAAATATGAATTTAACACATGACTTTAACAGGACTGGAAATAACCATTTTCAAATCCTAGTACCTTTTCAGGTTTTTACACAAGCTTTTAAAATGTTTTCCTTACGGTGTAGACGAGGCGTTCGCGTAACCCGGTGGTCCAGTTCCCAGCGACGTGGGTGATGTTAATCGTCTCCAGCTGCCACTCGCCCCTCGTCACCATGTGCGACTCAGAGGAGCGAGTGAGGAGCTCCTCGCTGGAGCACGTCCCCAGACTGATGCTATTCACTGTGGAGATGAGCACGTCCCATCATTGGGAAAAAACACACGGATTTACACAACCGAAAAGTTTAGGCTCACCCAGACAATTTGGTGTTTTCCATTAAAACTCACTTTTATTAATCAAATGAATATAAAATATAGTCAAGGCATTGACAAGGTTATAAATAATGATTTTTATTGTAAATATTGATGTTGTTCTTCTTGTGGCTCAAAGGAAGGCCAGTTTTAGAGCTTCTCTCAGCAGCATAACTGTTTTCAGCTGCGCTCACATAAAAGGGTTTAGTGGGTTTTCTCCCCCTCCGTTAGTCTTCTAAGGCGATAACACAGTGTACCATTAGAACACTGGAGATGGGCCTCTTCACACCTCTGTAGACTTCATTACACACCAGAGAATAGTCATCTACACATCAACTTTGTAGAGAGAGCATTTAATGTTATCTTCATTGATAAATACAGTGCTTTGAAAAATAAGGGCATTTCTACGTGGCGGTGGTGTAGATAAAGGCGTGGCTTACCGCCTGAGGTCATGGTGGTGAAGGTGATGTTGCAGTGCTGCATGTCAAAGGGGAACAGGTAGAGGACGAACAGACAGGTGGAGGTGAGGCGCTGCCGCATGGTCGTCACCATCTTGCCGCGAGAGGACACACGGACCACCGGGCTGTTGAAGATGCTCCCAGAGTCAGAGGCACTGGAAACATGGAGAAGGTTTTCATGATGTTCATCTTCATTAATAAAACTGGTACAAGCAGAGAGGACGTTTATAAAACATTATTTATTCTCTCCTGTACTTAAAAACATTGTAACTTTTCTTTTTCTTTTTTTAGAATCTTTTTTATAAATACATTTTAAAAAATTACAATTTCTTTTATATATTCTTTTTTAAACATTTGACTAAATCCTTGTATTTTTTTATCGTATTCTTATTCATACATTCTATTCTTATTTTCTGTTTTAAGTTTTATTATGTATCGATATATAATTTTTTACAATCATATTCGAGTTTTACTGAGAATAATAATATTATAATAATAATAAGTGATTTTGGGGTCATTTTTAAAGTTGTGTGAAAAATGTGTCAAACACCGTAACATTTATTTTCATTATTGTTTCACTAAGTCTAAATTTAAACAAAAGGCGTAAAACCATGAATTATATATCATACTTATTTCAATCTTTTTTTAATTTATTATTATTAGATAATAATTTTGTATTCTTGTATTCTTATTTCTAGGCTCTATTAAATTATGTTTTTTATATAATCACAAATGATTATTTTATCATGTTCTTTTTTTATTTTATATTATATACTTTCTAATTTTTTAATCATATTCAAGTATTAGTTTAAATATTTTAATGTGATTTTAAAAAATATCATCAAGCTAATAATAATAATAATAATAGGTTTTTTTGGGGTCACACATCGGACTTTAAAAGTCGTGTGAAACATAATAACGACGTACTCCTCGGCGATGACCACGTCCGGCAGCCACACGCCGGACCGGGGGACGAGCACGTGGTTGATCCCACAGAAGCCGGACGGCGTCCAGGTGAGGAACTCATTGGTCCAGAGCTGGGGACAGACAGAGCTCATTTACATATTTATAATAATATAATTTAAATATCTGGAGATGAAAAGATGTTTCTGAAGTCCTCACCATCTGAATCCAGACGTGAGTCGTGACTGTTTGAGACTTCTCATCCTGCAGACAGACAAACAAACAACCTTTGTTTTATTTATTTAAATGTATATATTTATTATTAATATAAACAATGTTCCGGTGCCGGTTTCCATTGGACCGGTGATTTAAGTAAAAGTAGAAATACCTAAAAAGGTATAAAAAAAAATATTTAAGTGACAGAAGCAAAAATAAAAGCTACGTTTACTGAAATAAAAAATGTAACATTTATTTCTTCTTGTAGATAATGAATAAAATGTTCTAGACTTCATCTCTCTAGAGTATTTATCATGAACAAGTGGATTTTATTTTACTTTTTTTTTTTAGCTGCAGGTCCATTAAATGCATCAAATATACTTAGAAATATAATATGAAAAATGCATTCAAATAAATTACATTTAAAAAATCTTTTCGAAGTAAATGTATTTCCAACGGTAAAGAAAATAAAATAAAAATTTTACTTTCTACATGTATTTCTTCTTTTAGCTAATAATTAAAAAGTTATAGACTTTTTTATTTCTAGAGGAACAAATATGTGGATTTCATGATTTATTTTAGTATAGCTGCAGGTCCATTACATGCATCAAATATATTTAGAAATATAATATAAATAAGATATTAAAATTTAAAAGATATATATAATAAAAGACTTAAATAAAAAAAGTAGGGCTGTCAATCGATTAAAAAAAAGTAACTAATTAATCGCACATTTTGAAATTGCGATTAATCGCGCTTAAAAGTTTGTTCCTTCTTTTTAAAGACAAAACTTCACACAGAGCTGTGTTTTCAAAGAGGCTCCTACATATACAGTGCCAGCGAGGTATTTAATATCGTGGATGATAAATTGTTTCTTCAGTGAAACATCAGATTAGTAAAAAAAAAAAAGTATATTGAGACCCCATTGGTCCTGTCATCTTTAACATTGAACAGCAGCAGAACCAGTGGCCTTGATAACTGACTGACATTCAAATATGTCACGTTAACCCTCTGGAGGCTGGGGGCATTTCATACATTTTACAAAATAAATTAAATTCACTGTTTAAAGTCTTTTGCATGTGACACACCCCCACGTGTTATACATCAAACATTCCAGAACAATCTCAGCTCTCTACAATGAGGCTCAGTTGTCCTCGCGCCGTGTCCTCTGGTTCTCTGACTGACAGGCTGCAATAGAGCCTCACCGGTGAGGTGGGAGGTCCTTTGTGATTTACTGAGTGTTCATTGGTTGTTTTTTTCCCGAAATGTTGACAGACAAACGGATTGACAAATCACGGTGAAGGTTTCGTGTGACGAGTTCTTTCCACGCCGCGTCACCCGACACGTCGCCCCTCCGTTCCTCTGTGTATCAGAGGGGGAGACGGGAGGAAGGAGGAGCAGGAGGAAACCCGACTGATTCATCCACGAGTTAAACTGATTTATGATCCTTATTTTCGTGGAGAAATAATTGTTTTAAAAACGGAAACAGTGTTAAACCGTACTGCCGCGGTTTTTAAAAAAAAACGCGTTAACGCTGACAGCCCTAAAAAAAAGCCATAAAAAGTAAATATCATTTAATAGAAATTAAAAAACGGTCTTTTTCTTCCATTCGACCGGTAATTTAAGTAAAAGTAGAAATCGTTAAAAGATTAAAACAAATATTTAAGAGATGGAAGCAACCGCTGATGAATTTAATTAAATAAAAACTAAATTATATCTAAATGTTCTAGACTTTTTTCTTACTGGAGGAACAAAAACATGGATTTTATTATTTATTTTAGTTTAGCTGCAGGTCCATTAAATGCATCAAATATATTTATAAATATAATATTAATGAGACAGTAACATTTAAAAAAAGATATATAATAAAATACTTAAATAAAAAAATGAAAGATAATGTATTTCCAACTATAAAGTCTTTTTCTGAATGTTTCGGGTTGAGGGGCCTCACCACTCCTAAGATGCCGTACAGAATCAGATCCAGCTTGACCTGGGTAGTGGTGGTCCAGTTCCTCACGGGCCGCACGGCGGTCTGCAAGGCGTTCCCCGCCGTGGTCAGGTTCAGGTGCGTCAGGAGGCCGAGGTACGAGCAGTCGGTCTGAGCGCCGCCGACTCCTGAAGGGAAGGAGGAGAACGTTTAGAACCGTCAGGCGACCTCGCCGACGGAACCGGGAGACCGCGGAGGAGCAACTCACCGATCAGCGCCAGCAGAGCCAGAGTCCCGAGCGGCGTCATGGCGGTTTGGGCTTCAGCTCCGCGGGGCGGGCGCAAACCTTTTTATGAACAATGAGGAACAATGCGGCAGCAGGAACGTCAACAGAACGTCAATAGAACGCCAACAGAACATCAATAGATCGTCAATAAGCGCTTTGCCAGCGACCCGCAGGCGAGGCCGAGTCAACAGGACGACTCGGCGAGCGGCGGGGAGGGGAGGGGTTTCGGTGAGCGGGAATAAATCAAATAGACGATCAATTATTCCAGGTTTTTAATTGGAAAATTGAGAAAAGAAAATATTGATATCCAGCCAACATAAATATGAGACGCAGGTTTCACTATGTTTGGAGATCAGAGAGGACGAGGCACGTGAACGGACCGCGAGACCCGCTACAAAAAATGGCGGCATTTTTTAAAGTATTATTTCACATCATGGTAATCTAAATGTTTATTTTCTCGCCTGCAAACCTATTTTTAGAGCTTAAAATCAGTTTCTTTGGCAAGAATGTTAAGAGTGAAGCTCAGCGAAGTGACTTGTTGACTCAGTTTGGTCCAGAAGTCTTTGAGGAGTCAGTCGTCGTGGGCTCAGGGGAAAACATCGGTGGGCAGCTGGAAGCCTTTGAAGGTGTAGAAGGAGACGTCCCCGTGGTCCACCACGCCAAAGACCACCGGCACGCCGGCGCTCTGGAACGACAGCAGCTTGATGGCTCGCAGGTCGGGCACCGCGCCGGAGAAACTGAGACAACCGGGAGGGAAACTCTTTATATATATATATTAATATATATTTATAAATATTTATAAATATATATATATATTTTATGTCTAAATATGTTTTAAAAATATAAATATTTATATTTATAAATACTTATATATATATATAAATATTCCTATATTTAAAAAATATATGTATATATATATAAATATTTATATATATTTTATGTCTAAATATGTTTTATAAATATAAAGTTATATTTATAAATATAAATACTTATATATATATATAAATATTCCTATATTTATAAAATATATGTATTTATATATAAATATTTATATATATTTTATGTCTAAATATTTGTTATAAATATAAATAGTTATATTTATTTATAAATATATATATATATGTAATTATAATTTTTTTATTAAGTATTGGTAAGACAAAACAAAAAGCACATTGCATTCTGGGGAACCAAATGCTTAATCCAAAATTTAAAGAGGGACAACACGACACAAAGGGGCCATTCATCCTCAGATTGTCTCCTGAAAGCCAAGTCAACATGTGCGTGTGTGTGCGTGTGCGTGTGTGTGTGAGTGTGTGTGTGCGTGTGTGTGTGAGTGTGTCTACCTGCACGAGCACACGCGGGCGTACGGTTTCCCCGGGTCGCTCTTCTTGAAGTCGGCCACCGAGTCGGGTTGGTAAACATTGAAACAGATCCTCCACCCGCCGGCGTCCTCCAACCTGAGAGGAACAAAGGCACGCCGTCACGCCCTGAACGCCTCCGCCACGCCACAATGGCGAGCGCACAATGAGGCGCCGACACACACCACGGGGGCTTTGTGTCGGTTTCTGTAAACCGGGGGGGGGGAAAGAGCCACAGCAGTAAATGCCGTTTCCCTCCTGATGCGTGTGGTGAGCAACACGGGGACGTATTTAAAGGGCCAGCGTCGTGTTTTAATGCAGCTCCATTCAGAGAAACAGGGACGTTTACGTCTCAACACATGTTAGTGACTTGTGGCTCGGTGGTCGAGCGCGGTCCTTTAAATGAGGGTCGCCGGTTCCATCCCCGGCTCCGCTAGCCCCATGTCGACGTGTCCTTGGGCAAGGCACTTAACCCCAAAATGAACCTTAGCTCCTCCCACCAGGGTGTGAATGAACTGCTTCTTTCTTTTTAAACGGCAAGAAGAAATATTTCAGAACTTTGTGAATTAGATTAGAGGAGAGTAAAAACAGGATGTACGGCGTTGAAGCGAGAGAAACTTTCACTTCCTTTAAATTAATAAAATTGAGAAGCAGCGGGAATCTTTGCTGGAGACGTTTTGTATTTCCTGAATAATAAATGAATAATAACCGGACTGTTACCTGGACGCTCCCTCCAGTAAATCTGTAGATTCGATCACACTGATTTTTTCCAGCAGCTTCGCTGTAATATAAAACACATTTTAAACCGTGCATCTTGTCGATGCAGAAGACATTTAAATATGAATGAATAATAACGTTGAAATTCCACTGGACTCACCGGTGGGGATCGGGCGCTCGGGGTCGTGCAGAGGAGCGACCTTCCGGCTCCACAGGTGTGCCGGCCGGCCGTGGCGGCTCCTCCCCCGACGCGTCTCCAGGAGCTCCTGATACTCCGCCCAGTTCCTGCACCGCCGCACCTTGAAGTAAAAACTCACGATGTGACTCCTCCCCCTTTTCTTTTTTTTAAAGCGAGCCTCAAAGATTTCCTTCGAAGGGCCACCGACCTCTCGGTCCTTGATGCCGTCGTACCGCCGCGTCAGCCGCGTCAGCCGCATCCGCCGCCTCTCCTCTGGGGACGTCCTCACGTACCTCTGGTTTAGTCTCCGCCTCCAGCTGGCGAGGTCGCAGACGCCCACCGCCAAACACCCGGGGAGCAGGGAGGGGTCCGGGGGGGCCAGCGGGCCGGAGAGGCGCCCCCCGGAGCCCAGGTCGGGGAAGAGGACGGAGACGAAGTCTCGGCGGGAGGAACCGGAGGCGGGCCGGGGATCCGATTGGACCACCGGGTCGTCCGTTAACCACCAGGTCCCGCCTCCTCCGGCACTCTGGGCGCCCGGCGTCTCCGGAGGCGTCTCCACGGGCAACGGCGTGGGTTTGATGTCCTCCTCGGATTCTTCTTCTTGAGCCTCGGTGTGACTTCGGCAAGCGAGAAGGGAACAAAAGGAAGAACTCTTATTGAAACATCAGTCACAACTTTGCTTCAATTCCCTTTTTACTTGATTTCCTAAAACTAGAATCTAAAACTAAAACAAAGAAAGTTATTTTACTTGTGCTCAAACAAAGTATTAATACATATTTTTTATATACTGAACAATTACATCTCTACTTCTTTTCAATCAAAATATAAGATTACCTTTAATAAAAAATTAAGAAATCTAACAAATTAATTTCAAAGAACTGAAAAAATAAAATAAATGTAAAAAATGAAAAAAATTTAAAAAAGTAATAAAATTTAAAAAAAACTAAATAATAATAAATAAAAAATATAAAAATAAAAAAAACATTTTACTTTTATTTAAAAAATTAAAAATGTCAATTACATTTTATTTTTTTACATTTTCAAATAAAATAAAATAATACATTTTCTTTTTATTAAAAATTAAAAAAAAATTCAATTACATTTCTTTTTATTTTGTTTAAATGTTAAAATAAAATATTTTTTAAAATAAAATAAATAATGTTTACCTTGATGTTGTGGAGGGACTGTCGCTGCGCTTCCTCTTCACACGTTTCCCCGCTGTGTCAAGTGACTGAGTTAAGTTCAGCTGCCTCGCATAGGACGACGGCTGTGCACTGTCACACACACACACACACACACGCACACACGCGCACACACACACACTTTATAAAAACTAACTAACTTCTTCAGTTAATTATTGTGTCCCTACAAAATGCCATCATCGTGTTGACCAGCAAGAGTGCGTTACCTGGGCTGGAACCGGTGCACCACGTAGCCGAGCCTCTTCAGGTGGCCGAACACCTGGTACTGCAGCAGACTCACGCCGCCGCCCGGCGACAGGAACTTCTCGTAGCCGTCCTGGATGGACAGCGGCAGCTGGTGAAGCGACACCTGCAGGCTCCCCTGTTCACAGAGGACGTGGATCAGGACTGAGTGAATGGGCGGCGGCGGGGGGGGGGGGACAGGTTGTCACTCACACACTCCATCAGGTGGAGAGCCTCTTCGGGGAGGAGGCGCTGCTTACCGGAGGCGGAGAAGCCCATCGTCTGCCAAAACTTACCCTTTAAAAAACAACAGCAGCAAATTAATCATGTGACTAATGAGAGGATGAAGTGCAGGAGGGTGTGTGTGTGTGTGTGTGTGTGTGTGTGTCTCACAGCTGGAGTCTGCAGCTCCACCACCCTCTCTGTGGGGCTCCACGTGGCCTTCACCAGGTTTCCTCTGCAGGAGATAAACACACATGAGTACGTCCCTCAAATACGTCCTCAGCAAAACAATAAAACCACAACAACTCGTCAACATTTGGGTAATTTCCCCGAGACGTAGTCACGTGACCACGAGCACAAGTTTCTGTCTTCTGCATAAACTTTCTATTTATTTGACTGGAATAAAAACAAGTGGCTGAAAGTATCTCGACTTCATTTCCTTCGAGCTGATGCCGAGCTGGTTTCTGATTGGTTGCTTACATCTTCTCCACCCTCTCCTCCGACAGCAGGCCCCAGTGCTCGTTCAGACTTTGCTCAAGTCGCCGCCGTTGCTCGTCGGAGCCGTCGGGGAAGAAGTCCTTCTGTCCTCGGACCGGGATCTTGTGACTCCGGGACCGGGCGGCAAACAGCTCCGACGGGCTGGGATTTAAGAAGAGAGAAAATCTAAATTCAGAACCTCATTCAACCCTTACGTGTAGAAGTCGAGTCCATATGTACGTCCCGGTTTAGGGTCTGAGACATGAGGGATTCAAGGTGCACGACTTTTAATTGTTTAACCTCTTGAAAAAAGACACAAGCTACGAGCATATAATTCTTTTTACTAAAGATCCAAAATAAATAAAAATTATAATATCTTTTATTTATATATATAAACATATAAAATAATATTTTTTTAAATATTATTTTGTATTTATATATACATTTATATTTTGAAAATATATATAATTATTATGTATATATATGTAAACAATTATATGAAGATATTCATATATATAAAAATACAACTTATGACGCACAGCTGCATATAATTAATTGTATGCAGCTGTGCTTCATAAGTTTAATTAATATATATATATACAAATATAAAACAATACTTTCTTAAATGTTATTTTGTATTTATTTATATATATATATATATATATATAAAACTTATGACGCACAGCTGCATATAATTAACTCTAATTATATGCAGCTGTGCTTCATAAGTTCTTGTGTACTTGTAAATTACTTTCTATAAGGAAAAGCTGCAAATAGTCACATTTGAGAAGCTGAAACTATGAACTAAAAGATATAAACGCATTATATGCGTTGTTAAAACAGTCGCTGAATACAGTTTTGATAATACAAATAAAATATGTGTACATTCTTCCTGTGTTTTGTGTGTAAAATCGTAATTTGTATCCGTTACATGGCGCAATAGAAAGTGAAGTCTATATATGATATAGGACGAGCAACTTTTGAGCGGGAGGATATTGGTAAAGTATCGATCCGGTCGATAACTGTACGAATGTCGGTTGTGAATGAAACTCACGCACGTTAATATCTCATTGTAGAACTTCTGATCGATGTCCTTCTTGTTTTGGTCCGCCATGTTTAACCAGCTAGCCTAGGCCGCTACTGCGCATGACACAGATTCTTCTTCTTCAGGATTCATCGACGGTTGGCCAACAACTGATTGGTGCGTTACCGCCACCAGCGGTGGAATGGTGTCGAGGACGACCATTATAAAACGAATTAAATTAAATGTTATATATATATATTTAATTATATATATATTATATATATAATTATGATTATAGTTAATACAAAATAAGAAAATATTATATTTAAAAAATTATATATACATAACATTTAATTGCGTTTATTACAAAGATGCAAAACAAATATTAAATATATAGAAATATAATTGAAATGTTATATATAATTATTATTCTAGATAATATATATTATTTATGTAAAATGATTATATATATTTTTAAAAATGATATATATATTTAATTTTGTTTATACATCAACAAAAATGCAAAATAAACAAACTGAACATAAAAAATATATCTGAGATAATAGAGTAAAACTACTCTGTACCTGAGATGTAGTACAATAGAAGTTACTATATGTACCCATGAGATGTAGTACAATATAAGGTACTATATGTACCTCTGAGATGTAGTACAATAGAAGGTACTATATGTACCTCTGAGATGTAGTACAATATAAGGTACTATATGTACCTCTGAGATGTAGTACAATAGAAGGTACTGTCGTAAAGTTCAGACATGTACTGCTGCGTTAGTTACACACTGACCACTGGAGGGAAACAAACTACGCCCTACTCCTGGTTAGTAAATTCAATAAACCTGTCTTCTTCTTCCTGCTCCAATAAGTTTATTTGATCAGCTTCACACCGGTGGAATAAAAAGACCACGAGGTCGATAATTGTACAAAATTGTTCATTTAATAGAAAAACCGACTCTGACTCAACCTAAACGTTCCCACCGTCACGCTGCTGTTTGTGTTTGTTTTTTACATGTGAGAAGAAAACACGGCTCCTTTCATCTTGTGCAAAATGCTGCTGGTCTCATGTGAATGAAAATAAAATGTCATCTACAGAAATAGAAGAAACCAACGCGCTCTTCTCGTGGAAGACGGCAGCACCGGGACGTTTGAGCTCCTCCGGCTCTCCGACTCTTCACATCGTTCCAACGGCAGCGGTTTGTCTTCTTATTTCACAAAAAGAGAAACGAGAAACCTGCAGCAAAATGTTTTGGTGTGAAAACTAAAATAAAGACGACAAAAACCTCCCGCGTGGCGTTCAGGGCCCCAGAGGAATCGTAGTCGAAAGCTAATTTATTAGTTTTACAGTCGTATGTACAAAAAGAGGAAGAAAAATAAACCGATGGAGAAACTATTTAAATCCATTAATTAATATTTTTGTCAATTTAATCGTTTAGGTGATAAATTATTCATCAGCTCTTCGTGATGGAGAGATGGAACAAAAAGAGGAAGAGAGAAAGCAGCGTTTCCTCCCGGAGACGAACGGAAGATGCTGAGAACACGCGAGGCTAATCAATACGTCACGGCTCTGAAGTGTGTTGTAAAGAGGAGGCGCAGCAGGAGGTGGGAGGAGGCGCGGAGCAGAGAGCTGGCAGTGACATCACAGAGGAGTACAAAAAGATTTAGCACCAGAAGAAAGACCAGATCCAGGACCAGGACCAGGACCCGGTCTGAGATCCTCTTGAGGAAAATATATGAAAAACCATCAATATATATATTGATGAGGCGATCAGAGACATGGAGACCTGATCAGAGAACTGGAGACCTGATTGGAGACCTTATCAGAGACCTGATCAGAGACCTGATTGGAGACCGGATCAGAGACCTGATTTGAGACCTTATTTGAGACCGGATCAGCGACCTGAAGACTTGATTAGACAACCAGAGAACCGGGAAGAGTCCTTGACTTATAAACGGAGACCCAGAGACCAGATTAGGCATCTGGAGACATAATCCGAGTCCTGGGAGTCTGATCAGACCGCCAGAGACCACATCAGACCCCCGGATACTGGATCAGAGCCCCGGCGGGACCCCTTCAGACCCGTAACGTCACACAGGAAGAAGAAGACGAGCGCTGCAGGAACTGATTGGTTCTTCACACCGAGGACGTAGGAAAGGAAAAGGAAAGGAGTCCGACCCGGAGTCAGAACTTAGTCCAGACTAAAAAAGGAGGACTGGATCCAGTTCTTCAGTCTGAGATAAACATGGCGGCTGGAAATAAATGAAGGACTTGGTCTGGTTCCTGAATCCCTGTAGAACCGTCGCTCTGCCTCCTCGCTCGTTCTGATTGATTTATTCTGGTTCTTCTTGAACCGAATCAGAACCCCGGAGGGTTTCTTCTCTTGCTGCTCATCGCTTCGGTTGCAGCCTCCTCTTTCTCTTTCTTCTCCTCCTCCTCTTCCTCCTCTTCCTTCTGGCCTCCATTCTCCACACACCCGCCGCCCGTCTGGTCCCGGCGGTCCGGATCCTCGAGGTCCGGATCCAGCTCCGACTGGGACTCCACGGCCATCTCCCAGTCCTCCTCCTCCTCCTCCTCCTCCTCCCCTCCCTGTGGGCGCCCTGGCTCTGCAGGAGGCGCAGCCGGGCCATGGCCTGGTCGATGGTCTGCGTGGAGACCAGGTTGAAGTCGTGCATGCTGATCAGGTGCAGCAGGAAGTTGCGGCGCAGGTCGTTCCTGACGATGTGGACGCCGTGGCGGTCGGCGAACCGCAGGCAGGACTCGTTCATCTGGTTGTCGGCTATGAACCTGCAGGGGGGGTTATGGATGAGTCCAACATGAAGTCATGTGACCGCGGTGCATCCCTGTCCGCCTCTTACACACCCGTGCTTCATGACGTGGAGGTTCCACAGCTTCATGATCTCCTTCTCGCCCTCGTTGACGTCGGTGAACTCCTCGATTTGCTGCACAGAGATGGGATACTCAGGTTTTCTGAGGTAACCCAAACACAACCCCCCCCCCCCCCCCCCGGCTGGCCCTGGACTCACCATGGCGGTCTTCTCCTGGAGCCAGTCGGGGTCCCTCTCGTCCTCGCTGTCCATCTCCATCTCCTGCGGGCGCAGTGGCACGCAGCTGTCGCTGTGGAAGTAGAGCCGGTTGTGTCCGCTGATGATCGGCTGCTCCTGGTCGCCGTCCTCCGGCTCCAGGAACTCAGACAGGCTCGCCTTGGTCCTCTTGGGTCTGGAGGAAAATATTCAGATACATATAATAAATAAATAAATAAATAAATATTTATATATACAATATATATATATATTTAAAATCTATCTTTATTATAAATATATATATAATAAATATATATAATATTTAATATATATATTATAAATATATATATTTATAATAAATAAATAAATATATATATAGTGTTGTTGTGAATGGAGTCTGGAGGTCTTGTTCCCTCTACTGTACTAAAACACGACGATGAAGAAGTTTATATCACCAAAAAACTCTTCAAGTGGCACAAAGTCGGCAAAAAGATACCCCCCCCCCCCCCCCCATCGCTTCCTGCTTCAGTTAGTTTCTCTCGCTGACAGACGTGTGACTCGTCTCAGCCAATCAGAAGCTTGAGAAATGCTGCAGAGGAATTCAGGATTTTCTGCAGGTTTTAAATCCACAAAGCTCACAACAATTCCTATAATAGAGAGTATGAAGTACATGTATGTATATATCTATATATCTATATATAGTATGAAGTGCATCACCTGCAGACCACCACGTGCGTGACTGCTGTCCTCTTGACCGGCCCGTTCCTGCTGAAGGCGAAGCCCGGCTGGCTGTGGATGTCTTGAGGGTTCCCCGCGTACGAGCCGTCGTAGTACTCGTTGATGGAGACCTCGATCTTCGCTCCTTTGGCGTGAGGCTGGCGAGGAGGGAGGGAGGGGGAGAGCGAGAGGGGTAGGGAGAGAGGGAAAGAGAGAGAGCATTTTAGAAATCAATAATCACTTTCTTCTTTCTTCCCGTTTTAAAGTTCTACATCTTTGGAGGAAAAGCCTTTAAACCAGTTTGAACCAGTTCTAAAAGGATTTTATTTGTTTTATTCTCTTGTTTCTGGATTTTATTTTCTGTACTTAAAAATCTGGATTTATCCATTTAAAGTGTTACGTTTTGAAAGGTGGAGAATAAATCGTGTATTTTTATTATTAGCATTATAATTATCAGTAGACTATGTGTATATATACGTTAAAACAAAAACATATATAACATCTATAAAAAAGCTCTTTTCCTTTGAAAACTGCATTTTACTTTAGTTTATCAGAATAATTTAATATTGTATAGACTATTATTTTTAATTTATCAGAAACATTTGATATTTTCTAGACTTTTACTCAAATTTATTAGAATAATATAGTTTTCTGGATTCTTACTTTAATAATTTAATAGTTTTCTAGACTTTTACTTTGATAGTTTGATGTTTTCTGGACTTTTACTTTGATAGTTTGATGTTTTCTGGACTTTTACTTTGATAGTTTGATGTTTTCTGGACCGTTGCTTTGTGAGGATAACTTAAGATCCTCCGTCTCACCACATAGTTGAAGATGAAGCGGGAGTGAGACAGCTTCAGGTGCTTGATGAGGCTGTAGAGCTTCCTGCAGTTGAGGGTGCACCAGGGGCAGTGCAGGTCGTCTCTGGCCTCCGTCTGCTGCCGCGTGTTGCTGTTGTACTGGAACTACACAACAACACACACAGTGAGACACAACAACACACACAGTGAGACACAAACAGGCCTTCAGCCCAGAGCTCATCCGACCTGGTACAAGATGCGCAGCTTCAGTCGGGGCTCGTTGGAGACGAGTTCTCTCCTGGTCTGCACGTCGGTGTTGATGGATTCTTTAACGGCTGCATCACAGGAGGAGAAGTCAGTCCCGTCCTTCGTGAGCGGCGGAGGCCTCCGTGTGTGTGTGTGTGGGGGGGGGGGGGATTGTGTCCTCACCCAGGGTGTGTGTGGCCCTCAGGGTGCTGGGCCGCGGGTCCTGGTTGGTCTCAGAGTTGCGGGTGGCCAGCGGTTTGGCCACGGGCGCCGTGGAGCGGTCGGAGGCGTCGCTGGTCCAGCGCAGCGTGAACTGCAGGGTGGGACCCTGAGAGAAGCTCTCGAAGGGCGGCAGGCGCTGGAGAGGAGGACGAGAAAACACCTTGTGTTTCAGAACGGTCAGAACGTAACAGCACGTTACAACCAGGGCGCAAACACATGGAGACCAAAGGACTTACAGCACTTCAAGACACATTTACACCACCAAACATGTCGGGAAATCCCGGTATTTATTTTATAAATATATATTTATAAATATGAATATTTATATATATATATATAAGTATTTGTATATAAAAATATGAATATAAATATATTTAGACAAAATATATATATATATATGAATATTTCTCTCTCTCTATATATATATCAGGCATGAAAACGGGTCAGGGGTGAAAAAGGTGAGGAGGATAGGCGCGCGGGGGGGGGGGGTGCTGATGGTGACTTCCACGAACATCGATGTTGGACGTTGTATGATAATCTATAGGCCCTCCATTCTGACACCAAGTCAGTGATCGGGCCCTATAATACTATAATAATAGTAATATTGTGTATAATATGGTCATTCATGAACCAACTTCCTTTTGTTGTTGTTGGCGTGAACAAGTCTTCAAGTCTTGTGCTCTGCTGAGCCACGAGTCTGTTCCATGAGTCTGTTCCTCGAGTCTGTTCTGCCTCTACCTGGTTGTCACGATCTTCTATACCATACCTGCCATAAATATCATGATACAATACCATAAAACAGTATACCATAAATACGATACTGGTATATTTATCTATAATAGTAATAAATAAAATATCTGTATGGTTCACTTTTTACCAACTTTTTCAACACTTAACAAATAGCAGTAATATTAGTATTAATACAGCAAGATATTAATGAAACTACATGGAGCCGTCATAGCATTGATCAATGATTATACACTATGAGGCCGTTAGTCTCTGACCAGAGGATACAGAGTTCATCAGGAAGAGCAGCTGTAGAGTTACAGAACTTTACAGACTGAACTTAAACATTTCACTTCTGGCATCTTTTTTTTTATTTTTAAAGCCGAAAATTCCGCCACTTAAGGCCCCTCGCTGTGAGCGCTGCGCTGCGCGTGCAAACAGCTCGACACGGAGCAGCGCGTGCGCTCTGATCGCTCTTTTAATGAAGTATTGAGACTAAAAATATGCTAAATCACATCGCTCTTAACGTACGGGTACTTTGTTAGCATCGCTCCACCGTGCAGCGCGACAGCAGCAGAAGTAGCGTCTAACATTCAAGCTAACCTAAACCACCAAACGCTGAAGACATCTTGACGCTGATTGGCCGAGACGCGACACGTCCCATCAAAGATGTTTTATTGCGAAGAGCACCACTTCACACTTTCTCCGCGTCCCACTCCAATCTCATAAGCCGGCCAATTGATGAATATATATTTCAATATATGAATATTTATATATATACGTATTTATATATATAAATATGGATATAAATATATATTTATAAGTATGCATACCTTAAATGAGAGACAATAGTTTGATGAAAAGAATAAATATTTGTATAAATGTTAATTCTTTTAATCAAACAGTTTAACCCTCCTGTTGGCTTCGGGTCATTTTGACCCGATTCAATATTTCACCCTCCTGTCGCCTTCGGGTCAATTTGACCCGATTCAATGTTTAACCCTCCTGTTACCTTTATATTTACTGACATATTTTACCCTTGGGGTCAATATGACCCCAGCTATTAAAATCTCCAGAAAATTATTAGAATTAATATTGTTTTCCAAGTTTAAGTGTGAGGCACTTTATGTTTGTTTGTTGACTACCGAAAGAACACCGACATTAAACATTGAATCGGGTCAAATTGACCCGAAGGTGACAGGAGGGTTAAATGAATATGACAAGTTTCAAGAACTTTTCCAAAACTTTTGGGATTTAATTTTTCTCCAGGTCTGTAAATAACCATTGTTAAATTCAAAGACTTTTTTCATGTTTTCCATGACCTTACGAACCCTGATATAACATAATAACATCCTGTATCAATTACTAATCGTTATTTACTCTCTAGAGATCAAGTTAATTACTAACAACAGAGAAAAGGAAAAACTACAAAGAGATACCAACATAAAAGAGGCAAAACTTTAAATAATAAAAGCCATGAAAACCTGTTAGTTCATATAATATTATTCTATTGATTTTTTTATTGTGCATTTTTATATTGTATTGCTTTTCCTGTATGTGTAAATGCTCCTGTAGCTAAACTAAGTCCCCTTAATAATAATAACAGTGATGATGTCACACCTTCCCGTCCAGGATGGTCTCCCACGTCGCCCTCTTCTTGGTGACCGGACACTCCTCCATCTCCTGCATGGACACCTCGTACTCCCCATCCAGCAGCTGCAGACGTCTACACACACACACACACACACACACACACACACACACAGTCACTACTCGAGCTCAGATCAAAGGCGTTGCTCTGTCGGCGGTTTTGTGCCTCACCTGTTTTTGTCGAAGACCGTCATCTGAGCCACAAACGTGGTTTCCCCCTCCTCCCTGAGACTGGAGCTCCTCCTCTTCCTGTTCACCACTTCCTCTGTGAAATCTGAGACACATCGATGACATTAACCCCCGTTTACATTTTACAGGTGTTTCCTAGTATAGAAGTCTATGCTTCATGTGTTAAAGCTGCATTCTCTCTCCTGACCACCAGGGGGCTCCTCTGGTTGTATAGAAGTCTATGCTTCATGTGTTAAAGCTGCATTCTCTCCTGACCACCAGGGGGCTCCTCTGGTTGTATAGAAGTCTATGCTTCATGTGTTAAAGCTGCATTCTCTCTCCTGACCACCAGGGGGCTCCTCTGGTTGTATAGAAGTCTATGTTCATGTGTTAAAGCTGCATTCTCTCTCCTGACCACCAGGGGGCGACTCCTCTGGTTGTATAGAAGTATATGTTCATGTGTTAAAGCTGCATTCTCTCTCCTGACCACCAGGGGGCGACTCCTCTGGTTGTATAGAAGTATATGTTCATGTGTTAAAGCTGCATTCTCTCTCCTGACCACTAGGGGGATACTCCTCTGGTTGTATAGAAGTCTGTTCATGTGTTAAAGCTGCATTCTCTCTCCTGACCACCAGGGGGCGACTCCTCTGGTTGTATAGAAGTCTATGCTTCATGTGTTAAAGCCGCATTCTCTCTCCTGACCACTAGGGGGATACTCCTCTGGTTGTATAGAAGTCTGTTCATGTGTTAAAGCTGCATTCTCTCTCCTGACCACCAGGGGGCGACTCCTCTGGTTGTATAGAAGTATATGTTCATGTGTTAAAGCTGCATTCTCTCTCCTGACCACCAGGGGGCGACTCCTCTGGTTGTATAGAAGTATATGTTCATGTGTTAAAGCTGCATTCTCTCTCCTGACCACTAGGGGGATACTCCTCTGGTTGTATAGAAGTCTATGCTTCATGTGTTAAAGCTGCATTCTCTCTCCTGACCACCAGGGGGCGACTCCTCTGGTTGTATAGAAGTCTATATAGTGACTCTACTTCTCTTGATGTATTCCCTCAGTAAACATGTAAACATGAGTTCACGTCTCAGTCTCAAGTCTTCTTCTCTCCAGCATGATGTCATCATTTAGGACCCGACGGTCATGCAGAGGGAAGCTTTAGGGGCGGGGCTACAGGCTGATGGACAGACCTCTGCCGTGGTGGTTCTCCCCGTTGGCCAGGCCGTTGGTCAGGCCGTTGGTCAGGCCGTTGGTCAGGCCGTTGGCCAGGCCGTTGGCCAGGCCGTTGATCTGCGTCCGGGGGCCTCCGGGCCGCGACACCCTGAAGAGCAGCGAGTAGGACTTGACCATGTGGGAGTTGCTGGGTTCGAACTCGCCGCTGGGGACCAGCAGGGAGGGGAAGGAGCCCGGCTTGGCCTGGAGCCCCGCCCCCGGGTTCAAGGGAACCTGCTTCTTCCCCGTGGGGACCTGCTTCACGGGACAGCTGACGTCCTGCACAGCGGGCCGGGAGGAAGGAGACGGTTCAGGTTACGGGAACGAACGCGAACGCGCACACTCACACGCGCGCACACACACACACACACACCTTCCTCTTCTTGTGACAGACTTTCACCAGCAGCACCTCCAGAGACACCGAGTTCTGCTCGTTCTCACTGTCCTGAGATGGCTTCCCTGAGGACACACACACACACACACACACACACACACACACACACACACACACACACACACACACACACACACACACACACACACACACACACACACACACACACACACACACACACACACACACACACACACACACACACACACACACACTTCCTGTGAGAATCAGCGCAGGAAGACCTTTCCTGACCTCTGGTCTGAATCCCTCTGCACGTACACCGGGCCACGGAGGTTTGTTTTATTTACAGCAGCTATATTCATAATAATATTATTTAATAAACAACGTGTGATATTCTGCAGTATAAATATAAATGAAAGGAGAAACGTACCAGCTTTATGAAAGAAGCCCATGAAGGTGAGCTGCAGATTAGAGGCCAAGCTGAGAACACAGAACACAGGATTTATATCCATATTTATATTTATATGTCGTCAAATGTCCACGAGACGAGAAGTTTGTCCTGATGCTGCGTTCAAGGTCATCGTAAAATAATAGAAAAGAGAAGATTTAGTGTGTTATGGTGACGAGGAAAACATTTTGTTTCACTGTTTGATGGCCTAACGTTCACTAAAACTACAACATAAAATGAACAAAATAGATAAAATAAATAAAATATACAAAAAAAACAAAATTAAAATAATAATTTTAAAAATACAATGAAAAATATAAATAAATAATACAATTAAAAAAAATATTAAAAATAATTAAATAAGTGAAGGAAAACAATAATAAAGGAACAAAAAATGAATAAAACAAAAAAAACTAACATTTTATATATATATATATATTTGGGGTTATTAAAGCTTCCGGAGACACACGGTTGTTGTTTACCTGTGAGTCTCCTGTTCGCCTCGCATCTTTTCCACTTTGAACAACAGATTGTCAACCTTGGAGCTTTTCCTGCACGTGTAGACAAACAGCAAGTTAACAACAACAACAACAACACTGACCTTCAGTCACAACCACAGATCTCTGATGGATTCAGCTCTCAGCAGAGTTGCTCAAAGTCTCTTTTCACTCTGCAACAGACCAAAGGAAGCGTCTCTTGGTTTCCTTCCAACTGGCACGATTTGTTCATTTCTTTCTTTTAACTTCACAGAACTAAAGTTTATGAAACAAAACGAATTCTCGTCTTCCTCTGTATCCATAGCGACCGCAGGGAGACACACACACACGTCAAGTATATTGCAGGTTTTGCACAGTTCCACTTAAACTTGTTTACAACACCTAAGTGCTGGATGTTTAATCAATATCATCTGGGAGGGAAGCTCAACGTTGTGTTTATTATTATTATTATAATCCTTGGACTCCGTGCCGTCTGCTGCTGGAGGTAAGAACTGGAGACGGCCCACCTGGCTCACATCGGGTTTGGAGGCTTCACATAATTCTCGCTTCCGCCTCGACTTCAACCTGAACGTCTAATGAGCCGCAGTAACCGAGACCAGCTGGGGGGCTTTGCGGGGGTCTGGAGGACCCCCCCCTCTCACGCTGGCCCTGAATCACAAACACGGGCTCAACTCTGACGACGCCTCCTTCCTGGAGCGCCTGCACGCTGCAGCGCGTGGATTCCTGACTTCTTTGACTTTAATTGGCTTTCAGTGAAACATCCGGAGTTCCCCGGAGAGAAAGTCGTTCTGACGGCACAGAGTTCAGAGGCCTGGACGTTCAACCCCTAAAACCAGAGCGCCGGCTGACGATCAGAGCCAACAGCCTCCTCCTGTGGGGAGGGGCTGCAGCAGAACGTAGAGGTGAGACGCTGCGTCACCCAGTCGGCTCCAAATCAGGTACAACACACCTGCTGCTCACGGCGGCCATCTTTCATCCCAACCAACACAGAGATAGGGGGGGAAGGGATAGAGAGAGAGAGAGAGAGAGAGAGAGAGGGAGAGACAGAGAGGGAGAGAGAGCACCAGTCTGACGAGAGGGATCAGTTATCTGGAATTAACTAAGATAACTAATAAGAGAGAGAGAGGATAGGGATAGGGGAGAGAGAGGGGGGGGGGGGAGATGATAGGAAGAGGGAGGGACAGAGAGAAAGAGAGAGGGAGACAGAGGGAGAGACAGAGAGGGAGAGAGAGAGAGAAAGAGAGAGAGAGAGAGAGCACCAGTCTGATGAGGGATCAAATATCTGGAATTAACTTCACTTTTTGTCCATAAAAAAAGAAATGTTTTATCGAATTCAAACTAAATTAATCATTAATTAATTTTCGTTTCCATTCCGTCAGAACTTCTCAACGTGTTCTTGTTGACTCACTGAAACTTGAACTTTAAGCCCAAAAGAGATAAACTATTTAAAACCTCCTGAGCATGAATACATATGTTTCCACCGACCAGACAGTCGACCATCTTCTGTTGCCGCGCCGACCACAGAGCCGTTGCCGCGGTGACCATGTGACATCATCGCGGTTCAACTCGTTGTTCTGTCTGCCTCTCTCTCGGCGCTCTGGCGACACGCGTGTTGTTTACCTTCTGACGTTGCTCCTGGAGTTCCTGTGGGACATGTAGGTGAGAGTCCTGTGCAAGAATATCGGCTGAAACAAGAAGAAGAAGAAGAAGAAGAAGCCGGCGTTAGAAGTGTGGCGGACGCGCCCGCAGCCACGGGAGCCTCCTCTCCTCTCAGAGGACGAAGGTGATCGATCACTTTGTGCAGGAAGCAGACTCACGGCGATCAGGTTCCTGGTGCGGAGGAACCGGTAGATCTGGGTCGGTTCTGCAGACAAACACATCAGAAGATCTGTTATTCTGCTTCTATGGGGTTTTATATGTTAATGTTCAACAAGCATCAAGCTCAGAGCACTCAGATTCATTTAGTGAATGAAACTGTATCTGAATGATGTCACTCAGAGGCGATCGACCGGCTCTCAGCTCCATGTTGGAGTTTCTTTAACATTTCGTTGCCAGTCTGAGTCGCTTTGTCCTCTTCTCATCTTATCAACTATAGAATTGATGAACAATGAATTTATAGATGAACCAAAACATATCCAGTGACAACATGTAACCAAGTACATCTACTCAAGTACAGTTAAGGTACTTCTACTTTTCATTTCATGCCACTTTATACTTTTAATCCACTACATCTCAGGAGTACCGATTGTACTTTTTACTACATATCAGAGGTGCATATAGTACTTTTTACTTTACTTCATCTCAGAGGTGCATGTGTACTTTTTAGTGTACATTCCAGAGGTACATGTGTACTTATTAGTGTACATTCCAGAGGAACATGTGTACTTATTAGTGTACATTCCAGAGGTACATGTGTACTTATTAGTGTACATTCCAGAGGTACATGTGTACTTTTTAGTGTACATCTCATTTGTTTAACAACTTCCGTTACTCTTCAGGTGACAGTTGTTTCTACATCCCCTTCCTGTGCTGTGAGAACTCATAACTCTGATAACTCACAGTAATAATTATAATCAGCATAAACTTAAACATCTACAGCAGTAAAATGCAACAGTAAAACTCCAGAAACCTAAGACAGAATAATAATAAACACTAACATGCAGCATTTGACTGACCGATCAAAACGTGTACTTTAAGTATAATACTTCTTGCATATGCAGACACTGCGTACTGTATACTTTTACTTTGGAGTGCCAGCCTTCTCCACTTGAAGTGGAGTATTTTAAGTGGTTCAAGTACTTCTACTGCAGTAAAGCATCTGGAGTTTAACTTCCGGTGAGCTCGGAACAGACTCACTCTCGAAGGCCTGCAGGAACAACTCGTGGTCGGCTTGAATGAGTTGCATGTTGGGCTTCTTGGCTGCAGCCATCGCAGAGGAGGAAGAGGAGGAGGAGGTGGAGGAGGTGGAGGACTGGTATAACCCGTTGGCTTTAACTCCAGAACCAAAACCCGCCGACTGGCTTCCCTCCGAGGAGCCCTGCTTCTGTGGAACCATTGTGCAAAAAGCAACAACAACCAAGAGACACAAAAGTATTTGTCCCAACAAAAACAAAAAAAACTAGAAAAAATAAAGAAACTCAGGTTCCTTTGTCAAAACAAAAGAGCGCTGTTTGCAGAAAAAAACAGACGAGTCTCCATTCTAAACGCGATTTATTGAAGTTTAAGTATTTTCTATGTGACATGAGTGAAGCGGCAGACTTTGCGATCCAATGTTCCCGTTTTATCTGCCGGTTAAACGGCAACAGAGGTCGGAGAACAGGCTTCAAATGCGCGGAACGACTCAATCAGCCTCCTGCGAGCTGACGCGGCTAACTTCCGTAGCCAGTTAGCAGCTAACTCCCGAGCTAACTGGATAGCATCGTCTGGCGCGCGCTCGGCTTCACTGGTCGATAACTCGCAGGCCGCTGCTACGCGACGGTTGGTTAAACGCGGCGGTGCCGCACGGTTTCAACGGGTTCGATGCCATAATTTCACCCAAAAAATCCGCGTTACATCTTGTATAGCGCCCGTTGTTGAGTTGGGTCGGCGGTAAGGGAGAGCAAGTACTGAACAAGCCGGGCGGTTATCCGGTCTAGTATTTTCAAAATAAAATATAAATAAAATAGAGATAGTTAAACAAGTGTTTTATTTAGATTTTGTATAACACATATGCTTTTATCCATACTAAAAAGACATCTCAATGTAAATACGTACTATATTACACATAAATTATCTAAAAAGAGTAATCTCGATCGAGCAATTTTTTTTATTTTGAGGATAGATTCCATTCGAGTACCGGCTTTTTTGCCCTAACTTCGCCAGCTTGTGAAATGAACGTTGGGGCTTCTAATGCGTTGAAAGATCCCGCCTTCCAACAGCTCCAGCCAATCACGGCGCTTGTTTGTGAAATTCTGAGCTTTCATTGGTGGGAATATTGGTCCAGTCTAGACAGAGGCAGGTTTGCCGCCCGCAAAAAGGCGAGCCAGGTCTAAATAAGGGCAGCCCCGAACTTTTAATAAAAATAAACACATGTACCTTTATGACTCAAGTGAAATCAAGCTGTTAATGAAAAAATAATAAATACACTTTAAAAAGCATAATACATTGTGAATAAACATGATTTTCCTCTTTTTTTCAGGACAAATAATGTATTAAAGATGTATATCTTGAATAGTGAAATATTATTCCTTTGTTGCTATTTATCCAGCACGTCATCACATCTCGTGATTTAAAAACTCAAACTGCTGAAATTCCAAATGAACAAAAGAGAACATTTATATATCATTCAATTACACGTTTCATTCCATCATTTTTTTCTCTCTACTGTAATATTTAAATATAAATGTATAACACATTAAAATGTTCCAGTTGAGATCTAAGAACTGGTTCAAAGAGGCCACATGGTGCTAATCTCTCCCGATGCGGTTCAGGATGAGCATGAGGTCTGAACCACTGACCCTGAAGCAGTGAGACCAGAATCGCTCACATCTCACTGCTGATGTGTTTTTCCTCTCAGCAGCAACATCTGAGTCCATGAGGGCTTTTGAGTTTTGACGTTGAAATGTCAATGTGTGCAGAACATTGTGCAGACTTTTGGGGAGGGAAGTCTTCTGATGCAACCGCACGAGGAGCTCTGATCCCAGATCAGTGCACTCTAAAAGACAGAGAGAAACGGCACAACAACAACAACAATGATGTAAAACAAACACCTCCCACAACGTGTTGTTAAATCATGAGACAAATAAATAAATACAATGTGTAAAATGCACAGAAATAAGACTATTAATTCTATTAAAATAGTTGTTTGTATTGCAGTAAAGTAAATGTATTTATTTAACTAAAATAAATGTAATAATGCTACCAGAATAAATATAATTATTGCACTCAAATACATTTCATCATTTAACTAAAATAAATGCAAAAAGGTACGAGAATAAATATAATCATTGCACCAGGATAAATTATGAATGTATATCATGTTCCTGTAGTTTTCTATCTCATGTTCTACTTTATGTTTTTCTCCTTGTCGTGTTTTAAATTGATCTTCATCATATTTAATGTAAAATATATTTAAGTAAAACAAATGAATTATTTCTTTTCCACAAAACTGACTCTCACACACACAAACTATTATTCAAACATATTCCCTTTAATTAACAGAAGCCATCATGGTTCATCAGAGCAATAGAACAGAAAACATCACACACACACACATACACAACACACACACACACTTGACTCCATCTCCTCACCCTAAAAAATAAACTAAATCACAAGGAAGGATGAATTAATTTAAACTTCCAAAGAGTGCTTCTTTCACCTGAAATTATCTCTCTCTCCCTTCCCCCCCCCCCCTTCTCTCTCTCTCTCTCTGTGAGATGATGTGCACCCGACTTTAAAAGAGGAAAAACATGTTTTCAGGATGTTGAACTCTATTAGGGAAGAAATTACTTCATTATAAATTAATAAAAATAGCACTTGACTTTTTATTTTCTTTAAGTAATTGGTAAACTTAGTTGTGTTTAGTTAAATACCAACGCTGGAGATGCATCTACATTTCTTCTGTGTTTCCACGTGGCTCATGTAACCTTCGTTACCTCCAGGTGGAGACAACAAGTCTCCAGAGAATTAGACGATCATCTCAGAGTCGGACGTGGATGACCTGACACACGTTAGTACAGTATCGGTCAGTAAGGAACCAGGAAGAGGACTAGATGTCTCCTTCTCAGAGACCTCAAAGTGTTTCGTGTTAGACGTACGGAGAGAACCGACCCACACAGTCCAGAACCCAACAGAGCACCGGACCGGGTCCACAGAGTCCTCGTGCCCCATCGGGGCTCCCGACCGCATTTTGGGACGTCCTGGTCCAGAGTGTCTCCTCTGGAGAAGGAGGAGCTCCAGGTTGGAGGAGCTCCTGAATGGAGGAGCTCCTGGGTGGAGGAGGTCCCGAGGGTCTTCAGTGTCTCCTCCACAGGACGTAGGTGACCAGCAGCACGAGGCCCGCCGACAGGCCGGCGATCACAAACTGGTGGATGGAGAGCACGTTCTCCAGCGCGTGGATCCGCTCCTCCATGGCGCTGGTGTGGAAGTAGTCGTAGACGCCGGCGCCGATGCTCCACAGCGCCCACAAGGCGTCCAACACCAGCGGCATGGTGGGGGACAGACTCCTTCAAAGACTGGAGCACAACACAGTGTCAACAAGCTGCTCACCGATGGAGACCAAGAATAATTTAATCACTTTTCTGTTGAGAAGTCACAATAAATGGGCTTTTTTATGTTGTTGTTGTTGTTATTGTTGTTGTTAATGCTTTGTTTACCTATTTCTTACAGCAGTGGGCTGAGGGATGGATGATACTTATTTTAAGAGGGCAAAACACATCAAAATGAAGTTATTAAGACTTCAGGGCACATAAAGTTTAAACTTTACAATCTGATATTATTGGATATGCTGTGTGTCAGAATTATTATTATTATATTTGTTTATTTATTTAGTTTAATTAGAAATAAGTCACCAATAACACACGCTGTATGCGTAACCATCGATACGTTGAATACTATCAGTAGATTAATATGCACATTAAATAACACATTAAATACGCATACAATAACACATAAAATACGCATAAAATAACACATTAAATACGCATACAATAACACATTAAATACGGATAAAATACAATAACAGCAGCGTCGTTCGAGCTAGCGCGCGAGCTGACGAACAGGCGCGTTCAGGCCGCACGCGCACTGATTTCTAATAACAATCACATTCCTTACTTGCGTGAGAGACCTCTATTCATTGTGGCACTGACGTCATCGGGGTGCTCTTCGTGTGGGCAGCGTTGTTTCAGAGTGCACGCGCTGAGATCCCCCTGCGCGGTCAGCCGCTTCGGGTACTTCCGGGTTTGTGAGATTACCGTCTCATGACGTGTTCGCCCAACTTCACTCCGTTCATTTATTTTTTAAATCGTGATAAATAAACGCATTACGGTGTTTTTTATTGTGTTGTAGACGATTACAAAAATATATATATATATTTATATACATTTAGAAAAATCAGTTTATTTGTTTGTGAAAGTGAGATTCGCCCGTTTCCCGCGAAGAGAGTCAAAATAGTGTGAAACTGCAATGGCGTCCGGAGAGCCGTCACACTTCAGGCGTTGATGATTTTTAAAGGCTCCACGCGCCATTTTCACACCGCCAGGCGCGGTGGCCAAGTGGTAAGGCGTCGGTTTCGTAAACCGAAGATCGCGGGTTCGAACCCCGTCCGTGCCTGTCAGCTGTGACTTCCAGATCATACATTTTATTGGGAGCTGTACCTAAATTTACAGATTCAATCACACACGGTTGTACTATATAATTTAATATCAATAATTATTTTTTGATTATTACTCCACAAAAAACACAAAGTATTTGGAGTGAAGTTTTTTTTTCTTCAACAGGCTGAATGCAACTTCTCTCCTCTAATATGAGCTAAAACTATTTTATATTCAAATACCCACCTCTGCTATTACTGTTAAAATAACATTCAATAATAAGATAGAGTCCTCATAAAACAATTAGACCACAGTGTTTTCTGCATTACATTATACATGTTTAAGTTAGGTTTTTTTTAAATACTAATTTTAGACGTGGCTGCACTATTATATTATATATTTTTTCCACTTATCACAAAACTAGACAGATTTTAATGAAAATTAGTACAAACATGCAGAAAACATGCTGTCAAAACACTTATATTTGAAGAACAATGTAGAATGCAGCTTTAAAACACAAATAACGTAATCTTTGACCACGGCATTGTCGTCATACATGTTTATTGTAACTGAGAATAATCACAGGTGCATGTGCAGAGCTTCATATCACGTCTTTAATCCGGCGTGTCACACGTGTGTGTGTGTGTGTGTGTGTTGGTCTACATCTCGTTCTCCATGACCTGGACATTGCCGTGCATTTTCAGCTCTGCGCTCTCCCAGTCCAACACATCCCCTCGCACCACCCTCTTGCCGACGAACAAGTCCCAGACGGTCTTCTCGGGGAGGACAAAGTCCCACATGTTGATGTCGCTGATCTCGCCCACGAGGCTCTGCTTGGCGTCGAAGTTCCCCACGTAGTTGTCGGGGTCCTGTCCGATGATGATTTTGCCGCCGGGGCGCACCGCGTGGTTCTTGCGGTAGATCTTGGTCAGGCTCTTCTTGCCGTCCAGGAAGAAGGTGGCGGCGCCGGAGATGGAGTCCCAGCTGAGGCACACGTGGGTCTCCAGGCCGCCGAGCTGGGGCAGCGCGAAGAACACGCCCTCTCCGCTCATGTAGAAGGACAACCTGAGCACACGGAGCGGGGGTCGGGTTAGCTCACTTCAAGTGCCTGTAACTGGTCCTGAAGCAGTCCCAGTCTAGCCCTGGTCCAACATAGAGAGGCCAGTCCACCGTGGACCAGACCCAGGTCAATGCAGAGGCCAGTCCACCGTGGACTAGACCCAGGTCAATGCAGAGGCCAGTCCACCGTGGACTAGACCCAGGTCAATGCAGAGGCCAGTCCACCGTGGACCAGACCCAGGTCAATGCAGAGGCCAGTCCACCGTGGACTAGACCCAGGTCAATGCAGAGGCCAGTCCACCGTGGACCAGACCCAGGTCAATGCAGAGGCCAGTCCACTGTGGACTAGACCCAGGTCAATGCAGAGGCCAGTCCACTGTGGACTAGACCCAGGTCAATGCAGAGGCCAGTCCACCGTGGACTAGACCCAGGTCAATGCAGAGGCCAGTCCACCGTGGACTAGACCCAGGTCCGGCTGCACCTGCAGCCTCAAAGGGACCCGGTGCGTTTGGGCCTGAGGGAGCGGAACGCGTAAAGGAAGTGGTATGCGGTAACAAGAAGTGGTATGTGCTAACAGGAAGTGGTACGCGCTAAGAGGAAGTGGTACGCGCTAAGAGGAAGTGGTACATGCTAACAGGAAGTGGTACGCGGTAACAGGAAGTAGTACGCGCTAACAGGATGAGGTACGTGCTAACATGAAGTGGTACGCGCTAACAGGAAGTGGTATGTGCTAACAGGAAATGATACGTGGTAACAAGAAGTGGTACACGCTAACAGGAAGTGGTACGTGCTAACAGGGAATGATACGCAGTAACAGGAAGTGGTACACGCTAACAGGAAGTGGTACGTGCTAACAGGAAGTGAAGCTGACCTGCCGTCCAGCTCGCGCCACACGTTGAGCTCGTCGTAGTCGTGCGTGCGGTAGGCGAACAGGATGACCTCGCGCTCGCCCTTCAGCTCCGTGGCGACGCGCATGCAGAGCGTGAAGGCCTTCAGGGCCAGCGGCTTCAGGGGGACCATCTCCACGTAGCTGGTGCTGGTCTCCTGGGGGAACACCAGGCTCCTCAGGGCCGCCGAGGAGGCTGCAGAACAACAGACACACAGGCGGGGGGGTTAGACACGACGAGCTCCCCCATGTCTGGATCCTCTGGGATGTAGAGGGCGGTGTCGGCCACCAGAGGGCGCTGTGACGTTACGGGAGTCAGAAGAGCCTCTGGGTCCAGACGTCAAGATAAATCATAATCACTTGTGATTTAACGTTTTCATTGTTTTGTCAACAAAAACCCAAATATATTCAGTTTACTATCAGAAAACACGAGAAGATGTAGAAATTACATTTTTGTATTTTTTATCCATTAAAAGATTCATGAAGATGGAGGCTTACCGCCGACCAGCGTGGCCACGACGACGAGGACGTAGGAAAGTCTCATTGTGCCTGAAGAAACCTGGAGGACAGAAAACGATAGAACCAGAACCATTGGAACCAGAACGATAGAACCATTAGAACCAGAACCATTAGAACCAGAACGATAGAACCAGAACCATTAGAACCAGAACGATAGAACCATTAGAACCAAAACGATAGAACCAGAACCATTAGAACCAGAACGATAGAACCAGAACCATTAGAACCAGAACCATTAGAACCAGAATGATAGAACCAGAACCATTAGAACCAGAACGATAGAACCAGAACGATAGAAACAACAATAGAACCAGAACGATAGACCCAGAGGGGCTGAGCGGCACGTACCGTGCAGCTGCGATGGTGCTTCTGCTGCAGGAGGCCCGCTCTCGGGAGGTTTTTGTACGCGGGTCCCTGAACCCCTCGTTGCGTAACGTGGTTGCGTAACGTACCAGAGGCGGCGGCGACCTCTCCGAGGTCACGGCGGCGTCCCGAGGTCACGCTGCTCCGGGCTCCCTCCCCCGCTCTCCTTTTCTTCTTCTCAGGAACAACAGAACCGTTTCCTCTTCATCGCGAAGACGACTAAACGTGAACGGACGATTATTCTTTTTAAACCGTTAAAAACATGTTATAACATATTATAACATGTTGTTATAACATATTATAACATGGTGTTATAACATATTATTACGTGTTGTTATAACATGTTATAACAACATATTTATTAAGTTATTTCTTTGAAAGCTTTAAAACGTCCAATAGGAGCCGCCGTGGAGCAACTGGGGTTCAGGGTCTCGCTGAAGGACCTGATGTGAATGTGGGGAGGACGGGCATCGAACCCGCTACCTCTGGGTTATATGAGGGGGGGGGGGGGTTCTCGGCCTCAGAGGAGAACGAGGTTCATGAAACTGAACGGAGCAGGAGCTTTATTTTGTTAACTTTAATCAAAAGATGTCAGAAACCAGGAGCTTTTATTTTGTTAACTTTAATCAAAAGATGTCAGAAACCAGCTTTTATTTTGTTAACTTTAGTCAAAAGATGTCAGAAACCAGGAGCTTTTATTTTGTTAACTTGAATCAGAAGATGTCAGAAACCAGGAGCTTTTATTTTGTTAACTTTAATCAAAAGATGTCAGAAACAAGGAGCTTTTATTTTGTTAACTTGAATCAGAAGATGTCAGAAACCAGGAGCTTTTATTTTGTTAACTTGAATCAGAAGATGTCAGAAACCAGGAGCTTTTATTTTGTTAACTTTAATAATTTCAATAATCTTTCTTTTTCCTCTTAATAAGAGTTTCATAGTGTTATAACCAGAAAAATAGGAATTAAATGTTTTTTAACTTTTATTCTGGTTCTATAATTTCATAAATATAACAAACTATAGTTTTTAAAAAACATAATATGACTATTTAAACAATATATTTAAACAATGCAAATTAAAATATTATAAAAACAGATGAATATGGTAAACAACAAACAGACAACAGCACACAAATATGAGTCATCCAATATTTAAAACTATTAAAGGGTTAAAGCAGCAAATATATACAATTGTGAAGCTTTTTTTTTTAACGAAGTAAATAATCTCCCCAAAATTGCGTCATATGAGTGTCTATAAAATATTGATTTGAGAAGCGTCTGTGAGATAAGCGCCGGGGTTATCTGAGGAGCAAATGGAACCAACGGTCAGACTCGTATATTTATTCAGCCAAAGCCTTGTGGAGCAACAGTTCACCGGGACGTGAGAAGGTTCTCGGCCTCAGAGGAGAACGAGGTTCATGAAACTGAACGGAGCAGGAGCTTTATTTTGTTAACTTTAATCAAAAGATGTCAGAAACAAGGAGCTTTTATTTTGTTAACTTGAATCAGAAGATGTCAGAAACCAGGAGCTTTTATTTTGTTAACTTTAATCAAAAGATGTCAGAAACAAGGAGCTTTTATTTTGTTAACTTGAATCAGAAGATGTCAGACACCAGGAGCTTTTATTTTGTTAACTTTAATGAAAAGATGTCAGAAACCAGGAGCTTTTATTTTGTTAAATTGAATCAAAAGATGTCAGAAACCAAAGTATCCTAATAAATATGTTCTACCTCGTCACCAACACCATGACGAACAAGTACATCAGTTTAGTGGAAGTGCATTATTATTTTTATTAATTATTCCATAGATCAGATTAATTAGGATAACTTGTTCAAACTATTTTTTAGGTACGTTGGAAACCGTCTTGATATAAATTGCATAATTCTATCCAAACATGTGTTTTCTCCTAAATGTTATCTGCATCATTACCTTCGCATTGAAAATGCCGGAAGGTTATGTTTTGATCGCCGTGTATTTATTTATTTATTTATATGCGTGTTATTCGCAAAACTCAAAAAGTATTGAACCGAATCGCATGAAATTTGGTGGGATGATTGTTTATTATCCGGGGACCAGTTGATTAGATTTTGGGATCGATCGGGTCAAAGGTCAAAGGTCATGAACAGGTCAAAATCTTTCGCAGAACTCAAAAAGTATTGAACCGAATCGCATGAAATTTGGTGGGATGATTGTTTATTATCCGGGGACCAGTTGATTAGATTTTGGGATCGATCGGGTCAAAGGTCATGAACAGGTCAAAATCTTTCGCAGAACTCAAAAGTATTGAACCGAATCGCATGAAATTTGGTGGGATGATTGTTTATTATCCGGGGACCAGTTGATTAGATTTTGGGATCGATCGGGTCAAAGGTCATGAACAGGTCAAAATCTTTCGCAGAACTCAAAAGTATTGAACCGAATCGCATGAAATTTGGTGGGATGATTGTTTATTATACCGGGACCAGTTGACTAGATTTTGGGATCGATCGGGTCAAAGGTCAAGGTCAAAGGTCATGAACAGGTCAAAATGTTCTTGAATCACATGAAATTTGGTGGGATGATTGGTTATTATCCGGGGACCATTTGATTAGATTTTGGGATCAATCGGGTCAAAGGTCAAGGTCATGGAAAGGTCAAACTCTTTTTTTACCATAGCACGATACATTTTGTCCAATTGGCATGCAACTAATGCCAAAATGTTCATAATTCAATGCCCAATCTTGTGATATGCGAAGGTATGCACTCTACCGAGTGCCCATTCTAGTTTATTCATTTATTTATTTGTATGCGTGTTATTCGCAAATCTCAAAAAGTATTGAACCGAATCGCATGAAATTTGGTGGGATGATTGTTTATTATCCGGGGACCAGTTGATTAGATTTTGGGATCGATCGGGTCAAAGGTCATGAACAGGTCAAAATCTTTCGCAGAACTCAAAAAGTATTGAACCGAATCGCATGAAATTTGGTGGGATGATTGTTTATTATCTGGGGACCAGTTGATTAGATTTTGGGATCGATCGGGTCAAAGGTCAAAGGTCATGAACAGGTCAAAATCTTTCGCAGAACTCAAAAAGTATTGAACCGAATCGCATGAAATTTGGTGGGATGATTGTTTATTATCCGGGGACCAGTTGATTAGATTTTGGGATCGATCGGGTCAAAGGTCATGAACAGGTCAAAATCTTTCGCAGAACTCAAAAAGTATTGAACCGAATCGCATGAAATTTGGTGGGATGATTGTTTATTATCCGGGGACCAGTTGACTAGATTTTGGGTCGATCGGGTCAAAGGTCATGAACAGGTCAAAATGTTCTTGAATCGCATGAAATTTGGTGGGATGATTGGTTATTATCCGGGGACCATTTGATTAGATTTTGGGATCAATCGGGTCAAAGGTCAAGGTCATGGAAAGGTCAAACTCTTTTTTTACCATAGCACGATACATTTTTGTCCAATTGGCATGCAACTAATGCCAAAATGTTCATAATTCAATGCCCAATCTTGTGATATGCGAAGGTATGCGCTCTACCGAGTGCCCATTCTAGTTAAACTTGTTGTTGTTGGAGAGATGAGACGTTCAGGGCCACCCCGACACGCTCAGTCAAACGAGTCACCAGCGTTTGTTGACAGTAAACTTTATCTATGTTTACTTAAAATGTTGAGATGCGTTCATTACGAAATAATATAAATATATTATGAGATGACTTTCAACTCATTTGATTTTTTGGTATTTTTTATTGTACTTTATTCAAATGAATCAGGATAACTTTGAGTTTAATAATTAAAACTGACAGAAACATGAAAATTGAGACGAGACAAATCTATTAAAAAAGATTACTTTTTTTTATTTTTGAGACGCCTGAACGCATCACAATGTAACTGAAGGGAACGTTAGCTATTATATCTTTACTGTATACATCTGAGGTACATGTATAGTACTTTACTGTATACATCTGAGGTACATGTAGTACTTTACTGTATACATCTGAGGTATAAGTAGTACTTTATTGTATTCATCTGAGGTACATGTAGTACTTTACTGTATACATCTGAGGTACATGTAGTACTTCACTGTATACATCTGAGGCACATGTAGTACTTTACTGTATACATCTGAGGTACATTGTGTACTTCTACTACATTTGTGGATGAAGTATATATATTTATATGTGGATACAGAACCATCAGCTTTAATATCTTACTTTAAGTACATTTTGATACGTCCTACTGAATGTAGTACTAGTACATCAGTGTGGTACTTTCACTGATCTGAATACTTCTAATAAATCCAGATAATCACTAAACTGTACCTTTACATTGAAAGGGGAGAACTCCACTTCCTGTCTCAACATCTTTGACCTTTATTGAACACAACATCCCCGACAGCAGCGGTTTGACCAGCAGGGGGCGCTGGTTCCGAACCGTCTCCGAGAGGAAATACATTCATGAGAAACTTCCCCAAAATAACAACACGTAATAATACATTACGCTTTATCACAGTTAGCTTAGCACAAACACTGGAAACGGGGGGGAACGTTAGCCTCGGCTCAGACGTGGATTAACAAAGTGAGACATTTGAAGACTGTAATTTCGTACTTTTTGTCGTACTGGCGGATTCATCAACATTAAGAACATATCAACAGTTAAAATATTCCACAAAACGAGTTTAAAATCCAAAAGAAGAACTTTAATCCAAACCGTGTGAATCTGTTTTCAAATCAAGCCTCTTGATATTCCTCCGGTGAACTCTGTAAACTCTCCAGTAGTAACTTCTCCTCCAGATAAATGTTCATCAGCAGCTCCAATGTTTAAAAATAAAAAGTAAAGTTCACGTCTTCGGCTTTAAAAGTTAAGCTCAAAGTCTAAAGAGCAGGTTTATCTTTTAGAGGCAGAAAGAACACTTTATTTTACTCAAGAGTTTAGTTTTTAGTTTCTAAAGAAAATGTAAGGATGAAGACAACTCCCATGATGCACCGCTGCTCCACAACGTCAACAAACGCCTCCTGTTGTTGTTTTGATGGAGAGAAAATGGCAAAGAATAAATCCTGGAGCTCCTAACAGATTTCTTTTGAATGGATTATTTGAAGATGATTAAACGACTCGTCCTGAACGTCATTTTATTTCATCGGCGACTCAAGAATATCGGAACGTTAAGAAATCCACGAGCGCGTCGCTAGGACAACGGCAGATTTTAGATTCAAAAGATCAATCTCAAAGAAAACAACCCGAAGGAAGCGCTACTTTTAAAAACATGCAGGAACTCACAACATTCCTCAAGCTTTCTGATTGGCTCAGACGAGTCAGCTGTCTGTGAGCGAGCGAAAAGACTGAAGCAGGAAGCGGTGGGGTGGGGTGGGGGGGTCTTTGAGCCATTTAAAGGGATAGTTGTGGTGTTATCGGGGTACTACATCAGAGGCACCGAGCTCTTTTCACATACAGCGGACTCTCGTAATACACGGATGCGTACTGTCCCTTTAAATCTCCTCCGGCCAGTTTGCGTTTCATGGGCGTACTGTCCCTTTAAATCTCCTCCGGAAGGGTTTGCGTTTCAATTGTGTTTTTTGTTAAACGAACAATGCAAAAAGTGCTAAATGTATTAAATATATTAGTAGTTATAAAATAAAACAAACTTTTCCAGCAAATCTATAACGTCAAAGAATATCCACGTTTTATTTTCTTGTAAATTTGAGCCCCATTTTTTTTCTGTTATTAAAAAAGAAGAAAAACCTTAAAAAGGCCGTAATACTAGCGCGGCATCGAAAAGGAGATCCGGTGAATCACAGACAAATACTGGGAGAAGCTGGCGACCCGGATGCTGAGATTCTGGGAGGACAACAAACGGATTATTTCCAAAGTCAACAAACAAACAACAGACGAGGAAAACTCCAGCAGATAAAAAAATAAAAAAATAAAGAGGAGGATCCGTTAAAACACCAGAACCTTCCAGCCCGAGTGGCCGAAGGAGCAGCCGAAGAAGAGGCAGTCCACGGCCTGCTCCACCAGCCAATCAAACACCACCTCCCGGCTGCCGGAGCCGATGGTGACCCTCAGCTTGAAGTGGCCTCCGTCACTCAGGCCGCCGCCGCCCACGGGGAGCAGGTTCACCAGCTCCATGTCAAAGGTCACGCACGAGCCCAACGCCACCGCCGGCAGCTGGTTGGTCATCTCCTTCCCGTTGACGAACACGGCGCCTGGGAGGGACACGATCAATACCAAGATCAATAATACTACGATCAATACTACCACGATCAATACTACTACAATCAATACTACCACGATCAATACTAATGTCAATATTACCACGATCAATACTACTATCAATACTACCACGATCAATACTAATGTCAATACTACCACGATCAATACTACTACGATCAATACTAATGTCAATATTACCACAATCAATACTACAATCAATACTACCACGATCAATACTAATGTCAATATTACCACGATCAATACTACTACGATCAATACTAATGTCAATATTACCACGATCAATACTACTATCAATACTACCACGATCAATACTACCACAATCAATACTACCATGATCAATACTAATGTCAATATTACCACGATCAATACCACAATTAATACTACTACGATCAATACCACGATCATTACTACTGTCAATACTACTACGATCAATACCGCAATCAAGACTACTAGGATCAATACTACTACCATTAATACCACAATCAATACTACTATCAATGCTACTACGATCAATACTATTGTCAATACTACTACGATCAATACCCCCCCCCCCCCCGCTCTTTAGACTTGTGGTGTACCGTTGGTGGAGATGCAGACGGCCTGGTCTCTCTGCAGAGACTCCGCCCCTTTGCGGTTGTCCACGCACACGCCGAGACTGTCCCTCCGATCCATCTGACCGGCCGCCGCCATCCTACACACACACACACACACACACACACACACACACACACACACACACACACACACACACACACACACACACACACACACACACACACACACACACACACACACACACACACACACACACACACACACACACACACAGTGAGACGGGCCCTCTCTGGGGCGTGGCGGTGGGGCGTGGCGGTGGGCCGGCGCTCGTACTTGAAGGTGAGCGTCTGGCCACAGAAGTAGGTGGGTGCGTTGGAATAGAGGACAGGGCAGCGCGGGGGGGCGGAGTCACTGCGCAGAGCGATGTTCCTCCTGCTGCTCAGGATGTAGCCGTCAGAGCCCGGACGCCACTCTGAAATAAAATATATATATATATATATATTTAAAAAATATATATAATATATACAGAATATATATATCTGTATAAAAAATACATAGATATGTATGAAATATATATAAATTATATATATATATATATAAAAGAAATATACAATATGTATAAAGTAAATATATGAAAATATATTGAATATATATAATGTATATAAATAATATATATATAAATATATAAAATGTATATATTTTCTAAATATAAAAAACATTTTTAAAAATATAAAGAAATATATATAGAAGAAAAAAGAAAAGACGTATAAATTATATATACTATAATATAATATAAAATAATATATATATAAAATACATATATATAAATATAATAATTAGAAATATTTGTTTTATATATCAGATATAAATACTCTAGGCATTATTATATATGACGGGTGCTTTCATCCAATTAAAGAGCATCTCCACCCCCTCCGAGTCTCCACCCACCGTGCGGCGCCAGCGTGGTGTACCCCGTCTGCGGGACGCTCCAGGGGCTCCACTCGGTGCGCCCCTCCCCGCGAGCGCAGACCCTGAACAGGTAGTCCGTGTGCGGGTCCAGGTGGAGGACCAGGAAGTCGGAGTCCCGACCGATGTAGGCGTCCTCGTACTGGCTCTTCCCGCCGCCGGAGCGCCGGTGCTGCATCCGATAATCCGCCGCCGCGAAGTCCTCGTCCACCTGACGGTACGACGATAACAATAGCATCGACGGTAATAACAATGGCGGCCGCGGCGTCGGGGGTGCGTTCTGCGCTGACCTTACACCAGCGGACCAGGATGCTGCCCGGCCTCTCCTGCAGCTCCTCGATCTGGACCGGCGGGCGGGAGGAGACGGAGCCGAGGCGGGACACCCGGTCCCTCAGGAGGCCCAGCAGGGAGTCGTCCAGCTGGGCGGAGACACACGGCACGTCCACCAGCGCCGGCACCTCGGGCAGGCTGGAAAACACAGATACAACAGGGAGGCGTCGTGAATTAGCGTGTCGTTGTCAGGAAGGGGCGTGTCATTGTTGTGAAGGGGCGGGTCATTGTTGTGAAGGGGCGTGTCGTTGTCATGAAGGGGCGTGTCATTGTTGTGAAGGGGCGTGTCTGGGGGGGGGAGTGTTTTGTAGGGGCGTATCTTGGGGCGTGTCTTGGAGGGTCGTGTCTTGGGGGGAGTGGCTTGAAGGAGAGTGTCTTGGGGGGGGAGTGTCTTGAAGGAGAGTGTCTTGGGGGGGGCGTGTCTTGGAGGGTCGTGTCTTGGGGGGAGTGTCTTGAAGGGGCGTGTCGTTGTCATGAAGGGGCGTGTCATTGTCATGAAGGGGCGGGTCATTGTTGTGAATGGGCGTGTCATTGTCATGAAGGGGCGTTTCATTGTTGTGAATGGGCGTGTCTTGGGGGAGAGTGTTTTGCAGGGGCGTATCTTGGGGGGGTGTGTCTTGAAGGGGTGTGTCTTGGAGGGGCATATCTTGAAGGGGCGTGTCTTGGAGGGGAGTGTCTTGAAGGGGCGTGTCTTGTGTTAAGAATATAAAAATACATACATAGTACCCCATGTCCCTCACTTTGCATTAAGGCCCCGAAGCACCATACAGTGGCTGTGTCTACCGGACACTTTAGTCAGGACCCTGCAACACAGAGCCCTGACATCTTAGTGCCCTGCGTGGCTGTGAGTCTGTATCAAATGGAACACTTTACGTTAACCACTTGGCGGAAGTGACGGACGCAAATCTGTTCACGGCACCCGCGAAATTAAGCCGGGAGTTACGTACGCAAATCTGCTTGCGATACCCGTGAAACTTAAAGTGATGTAGTGTATTTTACACCATACAGCTACAAAATGAAGCACTTCCTGCCCTCTTTGTGTCCCTTGTTTACCTTTCTCCACCCCATGTGGAAACTGCGATACCTCCACAATCGCGGCAGGAGCCTCCGTGGTCGACCGCTTGTGCTACCGTCGCCATCTCGTCCGCCATTGTTTTAGAAATAAAATGAAAAGCTGGCGAAAGGGCTCCTCCTCTTCCGCTACGTGGCCAAGATGGCGCCCGTTTAGGGCCAGTAGTGTCCATCGTTTTACACTGCATGTTTTTCCCGTTTGCAGTGCGCCATCCGGGTACTTTCAGTGCACTGAATTCTGCTGGTTGTGTCAGTGTGGCGCCCGAAGGACTGAAAGGCAGTGCTCAAGTGCTCAAGTGTCCGGTAGTAGACACAGCCAAAGTGTCCTTCTAACGCAGTAGGGCTCTGACCAGAGAGAGAACAGCACATACCAGGGTTTTTCCTGCATAGAGAAAATGTGGGTGCGCGCCTAAGCCGTTTTCCCGAGCGCCTATGACAAATCCCGAGCGCCTAAGGAAAAAAAGAGTCCGCGAGGCGCGCGCCGGCATCGGAGCTCTGGCGCGCGCGAGCCGAGAAGAGTTGTTGACGGGAGGGAGGGGGGGGGGGGGAAGGTGCTCACCTGTGTGCGCGCATCACAGCAGAGCTTCGATGCCGGCGCGCGCATCGCTCTGTCGCGCGAGCCGAGAATTGTTTGCGGGGCGGAGATTTCACCCTGTTATAATAGTCGGGGAAACACTGGAGTTGATAAGCGTGTCTTCTTGTCTGATCAATACGTAACTGTGAGGTGCGTGAATGGATCGAGTGGCCAGCTGCTGATCACTCAACAGCCCAACATTTTTTTGGGGAGCACCGAAGACCCATTTTGACCCAGGAAAAACCCTGCATACTCATGCTCACCCACATGCTTTGGAACATACTGACACTGCTGGATAAGAAGCACAGATACTGTAGGTACAAACACTTCTTGACCTCGGCCAGAAGATGACACATCCACACAGGCTCTGACCTCACCCTGACCGCTCAGTCGTAGAATTGAGATTTAATAAGAGCCGTACCTGTCACCGTCAAATAATTTGTTTTTGTAATCAACAGATAGTTTCAATGCCTTTTAGTTTCTATTATTTTAAAGAAACTGCACAGCTCCTGCTTTAGATGGAGAACAACATACACACACACTGATTATGATGATGACGAGAAGATCGTGAGCCCAGAGGGTGGGACCACCCTGCGCTCCACCCTGAGCTCCACCCTGAGCTCCAACGATGAGACGGACAAAGATTAAACCGAGTGACGTCTCCATCTATATTATCTAATCACGCTTGCTCTTAAAGATATAAAGAGTCATGTTATCCTGGAGAACGGCAGTCTGTTATTGAACGATGCTTTGAGCTGACTTCATCCAGGCCCGTGCTGCACGTTAAATGTTTTGTGTCTTTGGACTTTTGTTCTACCGCACTTGATTAAATCCACTTCGTTTTGAATTTTACTTTGCCGTCCTGGTCATCTTTTCCCAACCTTCGACAAATTGGTGACCCTGATGTGATATAACGGTGAAACGGTGACCATTTTTGGACGAAGAGGTGCGAGTCCCCCGACCCGTGCCTAGGGTCCGGGACCTGGAGATCCTGAGAGAAGTCCATCGGCAGATTACACACCCATCCTCAACTGGTCTCAGGCCTGAACAAATAAAAAAGGTAAGCAGAAATCTATTTAATTGAATTCTGCATATTGTAGTTATAGTAAAAAAACAAATTTGACCAGAGGATGCGTGAGTAAAATGTCAGTCATTGTAGTGTGTTAAAACTAAACATTTAGATTTACAGTGGTAAAAGTGTGTTAGAAAACTGTTCCAGGGCATTGTTGATGACTGTGTGATAAGTTAAACGAGCGTGTAAATTGCTTCTGAGTTCTGATTAAACTCTGGAAGTTTTGTGTTGTAAAAAGAGAAAAACGAGCGTGTAAATTGCTCCTGAGTTTTGACAAACTCTGGGAGTTTCGTGTCGTAAAACGAGCGTGTAAATTGCTTCTGAGTTCTGATTAACTCAGGGGAGTGTCTTGAAGGGGCGTGTCTGGGGGGGGGGGAGTGTCTTGAAGGGGAGTGCCTTGGGGGGGAGGGTCTTGAAGGGGCATGTCTTGGGGGGGGGGAGTGTCTTGAAGGGGAGTGTCTTGAAGGGAAGTGCCTTGGAGGGGAGTGCCTTGGGGGGGAGGGTCTTGAAGGGGCGTGTCTTGAAGGGAAGTGCCTTGGAGGGGAGTGTCTTGAAGGGGCGTGTCTTGGAGGAGAGTGTCTTGAAGGGGCGTGTCTTGGGGGGGAGGGTCTTGAAGGGGCGTGTCTTGGAGGGGCGTGTCTTGAAGAGACTTGTTTTCTTAATTTATTGTCTCACAGATAAGACCAATAAGGGTACAGGTGTGGTTCCCACCTGTCCAGTTGGATATGCATGGCCTTCTTGGTGAAGCTGCCCAGTTTGTCCTCCTTCTCCCCGAGGCCGCACCGCAGAGCCGCTTCCCCTGGAGACACGGGCGCCATGTTTGAATATTAAACCTGAAGCACTGGAGTGGAAGGCGAGGTATTCATGAGCACGAAAACAACATGGCGTCACCTTCCCTCAGCAGCTCGTCGGCCTGGCCCACGCCGTGCTCGATGAGGCTCTGGCAGTCGTCCAGCGGTTTGACGCTGTCCGCCTCGATGGCATCCACCTCGGCCAGCAGGGCGTCGCACCGGTCCGACAGCAGACGGCTCGCCGCCGCCTGCAGCTCCGAGAAGTGGCGCCGGAGGGCCTCGCGGGCCTGACTGGAGCTGCCCTGGACCTGAAGGACAGAGGAGACAAGGAATGGAGGCGCACGCTTTGAAAAAAACGTTTCATCCTGCAACTTTAAAACCTATGGAGGAGTCGCCCCCTGGTGGTCAGGAGAGAGAATGCAGCTTTAACACATGAAGCATAGACTTCTATACAACCAGAGGAGTCCCCTGGTGGTCAGGAGAGAGAATGCAGCTTTAACACATGAAGCATAGACTTCTATAGGGATTGTCGGCGGTAGAGGTCATGTTTCAGTTCCTCTTTGCAGAAAAAACATTTACACATTTACACACACACACACACACACACACACTGAGTGTACAGAGGGAGCAATAGAAAGAGAGCAGGAAACAGAAGGCTGATTGATAACTGCTGCACTGATAATAAAGGATAGTACAATACTGGAAACACACACACTGAACTTTGTGTGTGTAAATGTGTGTGTGTGTGTGTGTGTGTGTGTGGACTGTTCCACTGGAGCATCACTTCCTGACGACTGTCAGCGCGACACAGACGGACAATCATCAATATTTGGGGTTCGGTTGGGAGAAAAAAATAACAGTGGAAGAAAAAACAAATGCAAACGTCATCAAACACGGGAGGAGACGATGTTTAGTGAGTGAGTGTGAGTGTGTGAGTGTGTATGTGTTTGTGAGTGTGTGAGTGTGTATGTGTATGTGTGTGTAAGTGACTTATTTACTTTACTGAATAGACAGTTTGTCTCCATACAAAATCAATAACTAGTTAAAGTGATCGGAGGAATTACTGTGACAATTCAGCCGTATGAAATAATATTCATCTGGTTAATAAATATATTAAAGATTTCATCATCAGAGCTTTATTTACATAATGTATCGCAGTATCGAGGCAAAATTACACAAGAGGATTTCACAGAGAAGGTAAATATATCATTACATTCTTTAGAAACAGGAAGTGTTAAACATCTACAAACGAGTAAATATATAGACGTGTGTCCGGTTTAATAAAGTAGTTCATGGATATGAGACGACTGACTCTCCTCCTGCTGGTTTAAACACCGATTGGTTGTTTACAAAGTCACATGATCAGAGAGGAGATAAAAAAACAGAGTCATGCTAGCGGTTCCCCCCGTTTCCAGTCTTTATGCTAAGCTAAGCTAACTGAGTGGAAACAGGAAGCAGAAGACTTGTTTACAGCTGGAGGAAACATCTAGACATCAGGAGGAAAGAAGAGAGAAAGAGTATTACTCTGAATAGAATACAACAAAGTACTTTTACTGGTACTTCTAGTGTACTGGAGTATTCACTTTCTTCTGTTACTCCTCTACAGAGGTACATATTGTACATTTTATACATCTCAGAGGTACATATTGTACTTTTTATAGATTTCAGAGGTACATATTGTAATTTGTATGAATCTCAGAGGTACATATTGTACTTTTCAGTACATATTGTACTTTTTATACATTGCAGAGGTACATATTGTACTTTTTATACTTCTCAGAGGTACATATTGTACTTTTTATACTTCTCAGAGGTAAACATTTTACTTTTTATACTTCTCAGAGGTACATATCGCACTTTTTATACATCTCAGAGGTAAACATTTTACTTTTTATACATCTCAGAGGTAGATATTTTACTTTTTATACATCTCAGAGGTACATATTGTTCTTTTTATACATTGCAGAGGTACATATTGTACTTTTTATACTTCTCAGAGGTACATATTGCACTTTTTATACATCTCAGAGGTAAACATTTTACTTTTTATACATCTCAGAGGTAGATATTGTACTTTTTCTTGTGCTATATCTGAAAGTAATCTTTTGAATGGAGGGATTTTACTTGTCGTGGAGTATTTTAGGTGTAGTATTAGTACTTTAGCTGAATATACGTCTCCCACCACCTCATCCCACCATGAGACGAGTGTCCTTCACAGCAGGTGAATTAGACTCTAAAGGGAGAGCCAAAGGGCTCCATAAGCAGCCCGGTGGTGGCGCCCTGCAGCGCCCTTCCTCTATTGTAAATGTGTGTACTTGATGTGTGTACTCTATGTGTGTATTACCTGTGTGCGGGCCTGGTTCAGCCCATTCAGGCGCTGCTGCAGTTCACTGCGGTAGTTCTGGGCCGCCTCGATGCTTTCTTTGGCCTCCTGCAGCAACGCGTCCACCTCCGCAGACATCGTCCCGCCTCCTGAGACAGACAGGAAGAGAGATGAGCGTCAACACAACCACAAGATGCAGCTCAGCCTGAAACCAGACCCACATGAACACAACCTAAAGATGCAGCCTGAAACCAGACCCACAGGAACACAACCTAAAGATGCAGCCTGAAACCAGACCCACAGGAACACAACCTAAAGATGCAGCCTGAAACCAGACCCACATGAACACAACCTAAAGATGCAGCCTGAAACCAGACCCACAGGAACACAACCTAAAGATGCAGCCTCAAACCAGACCCACAGGAACACAACCTAAAGATGCAGCCTGAAACCAGACCCACATGAACACAACCTAAAGATGCAGCCTGAAACCAGACCCACAGGAACACAACCTAAAGATGCAGCCTGAAACCAGACCCACAGGAACACAACCTAAAGATGCAGCCTGAAACCAGACCCACAGAAACACAACCTAAAGATGCAGCCTGAAACCAGACCCACAAGAACACAACCTAAAGATGCAGCCTGAAACCAGACCCACAGGAACACAACCTAAAGATGCAGCCTGAAACCAGACCCACAGGAACACAACCTAAAGATGCAGCCTGAAACCAGACCCACAGGAACACAACCTAAAGATGCAGCCTGAAACCAGACCCACAGGAACACAACCTAAAGATGCAGCCTGAAACCAGACCCACAGGAACACAACCTAAAGATGCAGCCTGAAACCAGACCCACAGGAACACAACCTAAAGATGCAGCCTGAAACCAGACCCACAGGAACACAACCTAAAGATGCAGCCTGAAACCAGACCCACATGAACACAACCTAAAGATGCAGCCTGAAACCAGACCCACATGAACACAACCTAAAGATGCAGCCTGAAACCAGACCCACAGGAACACAACCTAAAGATGCAGCCTGAAACCAGACCCACATGAACACAACCTAAAGATGCAGCCTGAAACCAGACCCACAGGAACACAACCTAAAGATGCAGCCTGAAACCAGACCCACAGGAACACAACCTAAAGATGCAGCCTGAAACCAGACCCACAGGAACACAACCTAAAGATGCAGCCTGAAACCAGACCCACATGAACACAACCTAAAGATGCAGCCTGAAACCAGACCCACATGAACACAACCTAAAGATGCAGCCTGAAACCAGACCCACAGGAACACAACCTAAAGATGCAGCCTGAAACCAGACCCACATGAACACAACCTAAAGATGCAGCCTGAAACCAGACCCACAGGAACACAACCTAAAGATGCAGCCTGAAACCAGACCCACAAGAACACAACCTAAAGATGCAGCCTGAAACCAGACCCACAGGAACACAACCTAAAGATGCAGCCTGAAACCAGACCCACAGGAACACAACCTAAAGATGCAGCCTGAAACCAGACCCACAGGAACACAACCTAAAGATGCAGCCTGAAACCAGACCCACATGAACACAACCTAAAGATGCAGCCTGAAACCAGACCCACAGGAACACAACCTAAAGATGCAGCCTGAAACCAGACCCACAGGAACACAACCTAAAGATGCAGCCTGAAACCAGACCCACATGAACACAACCTAAAGATGCAGCCTGAAACCAGACCCACATGAACACAACCTAAAGATGCAGCCTGAAACCAGACCCACAGAAACACAACCTAAAGATGCAGCCTGAAACCAGACCCACAGGAACACAACCTAAAGATGCAGCCTGAAACCAGACCCACAGGAACACAACCTAAAGATGCAGCCTGAAACCAGACCCACAGAAACACAACCTAAAGATGCAGCCTGAAACCAGACCCACAGGAACACAACCTAAAGATGCAGCCTGAAACCAGACCCACAGGAACACAACCTAAAGATGCAGCCTGAAACCAGACCCACAGGAACACAACCTAAAGATGCAGCCTGAAACCAGACCCACAGGAACACAACCTAAAGATGCAGCCTGAAACCAGACCCACAGGAACACAACCTAAAGATGCAGCCTGAAACCAGACCCACAGGAACACAACCTAAAGATGCAGCCTGAAACCAGACCCACAGGAACACAACCTAAAGATGCAGCCTGAAACCAGACCCACAGGAACACAACCTAAAGATGCAGCCTGAAACCAGACCCACAGGAACACAACCTAAAGATGCAGCCTGAAACCAGACCCACATGAACACAACCTAAAGATGCAGCCTGAAACCAGACCCACATGAACACAACCTAAAGATGCAGCCTGAAACCAGACCCACAGAAACACAACCTAAAGATGCAGCCTGAAACCAGACCCACAGGAACACAACCTAAAGATGCAGCCTGAAACCAGACCCACAGGAACACAACCTAAAGATGCAGCCTGAAACCAGACCCACAGAAACACAACCTAAAGATGCAGCTCAGCCTGAAACCAGACCCACAGGAACACAACCTAAAGATGCAGCCTGAAACCAGACCCACAGAAACACAACCTAAAGATGCAGCCTGAAACCAGACCCACAGGAACACAACCTAAAGATGCAGCCTGAAACCAGACCCACATGAACACAACCTAAAGATGCAGCCTGAAACCAGACCCACAGGAACACAACCTAAAGATGCAGCTCAGCCTGAAACCAGACCCACAGGAACATCGTGTTACAGAGGGTTAAACGTGTCGGCTCAAGTCCTAAAGGGCTACACCCAACACATTACTATTAATTATTAATTGACGGATTTAGTTTTTAATTCGCGATGATTATGTCATGTTTTCTTTTTTTAAATAAATTTAATTACTATTGTTTGCATTGTTGTTATGAATATTATCATTATTTCTATATTATTTTTTAATGATCCCTTATTTAGTTATTAAAGGTATTATTTATTCATATATTATTTGTATTATTTATATATTATTTGTATCACTTTTGTTTTGAATATTATGATTATTTATTTATGTATTATTTTTTAATGACCTCTTATTTTGTTTAGAGGTAATATTTACTGGTTATTTGTATTATTTATCAATTTGTTATCATTGTATTTATGAATATTATCATTTATGCATTTTTATTTTTTAATGACCTGTTATTTAGATATTGTTATTAAAAGATATTACTATTTATTCATATATTTCTTATATTATTTAACTATCAATTATTATGAATATATATATATATATAGTTTATTAAATGTATCCTTCTTTTCTTTCTTTTTTTACACATTATTTGTATTGTTTATTATTATTAGACATTATTGAACAGAATTATTAACATCTTTATTTTTCCAGCCTCATGGATAATAATTGTGACGCCATGTTCTCCTGAGGCAGCGGAGCAGAGCTGGACAGAGTGAAGCGATACGTTCTGTATGTGGAGTTAAATGTGCAACAAGAACTGCAAAGATACATCATTGAGAAGAGGATGTGTGGCCACAGAACCAGAACCCCACAGAACCAGGACCCCACAGAACCAGAACACCACAGAACCAGGACCCCACAGAACCAGGACCCCACAGAACCAGAACCCCACAGAAACCCACAGAACCAGAGCCCCACAGAACCAGGACCCCACAGAAACCCACAGAACCAGGACCCCACAGAACCAGAACCCCACAGAACCAGAGGCCCACGCAGATAGAAACACTCAGCAGGTCACATGACGCCGGGTCATTGATCTTCTTGCTGTGACCTCAGGTCCACCATCAGGATGAGACGTTTACAGCAGGATGAACAACGTCTTCCTTCTCACCTAAACAAAAACTTCTTAAATTATCCGACTTGAAAATATGCAAACAAGATATACAAAAAAAATTAAAATCAGATCAACAAATACACACATGTATTGCTGCGTCACTTATTTTGAGTCCATTGCAACAGAAAATATAAAATACTTTAATTAATCGTAAATTAAATTCCTCGAGAGAAATCCAACAGCATTTATGACATTTAAGAGAATTAAGACTAATCATTTACTTAAAGATGGAGAATTTCGTTGTATTTTAGTTTCAAGATCCAGTCAAATGTTCTTCCTGTTAAGCAACATTTTAATGAACAGTAATAGAGTCAGTAGTAGTAGTCAGTAGTCATAGAGTCAGTAGTCGTAGAGTCAGTAGTAGTAGAGTCAGTAGTAATAGAGTCAGTAGTCATAGTCAGTAGTAATAGAGTCAGTAGTAAGAGTCAGTAGTCATAGAGTCAGGAGTAGTAGAGTCAGTAGTAGTAGTCAGTAGTCATAGAGTCAGTAGTAGTAGTCAGTAGTAATAGAGTCAGTAGTCATAGAGTCAGTAGTCATAGAGTCAGTAGTAATAGTCAGTAGTCATAGAGTCAGTAGTAGTAGAGTCAGTAGTAATAGAGTCAGTAGTCATAGTCAGTAGTAATAGAGTCAGTAGTAATAGAGTCAGTAGTCATAGAGTCAGTAGTAATAGAGTCAGTAGTAGTAGTCAGTAGTAGTAGTCAGTAGTAATAGAGTCAGTAGTAATAGTCAGTAGTAGTAGTCAGTAGTAATAGAGTCAGTAGCAATAGAGTCAGAAGTAATAGAGTCAGTAGTCATAGAGTCAGTAGTAATAGTCAGTAGTCATAGAGTCAGTAGTCATAGTCAGTAGTAGTAGTCAGTAGTAATAGAGTCAGTAGTAGTAGTCAGTAGTAGTAGAGTCAGTAGTAGTAGTCAGTAGTAGTAGTCAGTAGTAATACTCAGTAGTAGTAGTCAGTAGTCATAGAGTCAGTAGTAATAGAGTCAGTAGTAGTAGAGTCAGTAGTAATAGTCAGTAGTAATAGAGTCAGTAGTAGTAGAGTCAGTAGTAGTAGTCAGTAGTAGTAGAGTCAGTAGTAATAGTCAGTAGTAGTAGTCAGTAGTAATAGAGTCAGTAGTAGTAGAGTCAGTAGTAGTAGTCAGTAGTAATAGTCAGTAGTAGTAGTCAGTAGTCATAGTCAGTAGTAATAGAGTCAGTAGCAATAGAGTCAGGAGTCATAGTCAGTCAGTAGTAGAGTCAGTAGTAATAGTCAGTAGTAGTAGAGTCAGTAGCAATAGAGTCAGTAGTAGTAGAGTCAGTAGTAATAGTCAGTAGTCAGTAGTAGTAGAGTCAGTAGTAGTCAGTAGCAGAGTCAGTAGTAATAGTCAGTAGTAGTAGAGTCAGTAGTAGTAGTCAGTAGTAGTAGAGTCAGTAGTAATAGTCAGTAGTAGTAGTCAGTAGTCAGTAGTAGTAGTCAGTAGTAGTCAGTTGCAATAGAGTCAGTAGTAGTAGTCAGTTGCAATAGTCAGTAGTAATAGTCAGTAGTCATAGTCAGTAGTCAGTAGCAATAGAGTCAGTAGTAGTAGAGTCAGTAGCAATAGAGTCAGTAGTAGTCGTAGTAGAGTCAGTAGCAATAGTCAGAAGTAATAGTCAGTAGCAGTAGAGTCAGTAGTAATAGTCAGTTGTAATAGAGTCAGTAGTAGTAGAGTCAGTAGTAATAGTCAGTAGTAGTAGAGTCAGTAGTCATAGTCAGTAGTAGTAGAGTCAGTAGTAATAGAGTCAGTAGTAGTAGAGTCAGTAGTAATAGAGTCAGTAGTAGTAGAGTCAGTAGTAGAGTCAGTAGCAATAGAGTCAGTAGCAATAGTCAGTAGTAGTAGAGTCAGTAGCAATAGTCAGTAGCAATAGAGTCAGTAGTAATAGAGTCAGTAGTAATAGTCAGTAGCAATAGAGTCAGTAGTAATAGTCAGTCGTAATAGAGTCAGTAGCAATAGTCAGTAGTAGTAGAGTCAGTAGCAATAGAGTCAGTAGTAGTCGTAGTAGAGTCAGTAGCAGAGTCAGTAGCAATAGAGTCAGTAGTAATAGTCAGTAGTAGTGCAGCATAGAGTCAGTAGTAGTAGTCAGTAGTAGTCAGTAGTAGGTAGCAGTAGTAGTGTAGCAGAGTCAGTAGTAGTAGTAGAGTCAGTAGCAATAGAGTCAGTAGCAATAGAGTCAGTAGTAATAGTCAGTAGCAATAGAGTCAGTAGTAGTAGAGTCAGTAGTAATAGAGTCAGTAGTAGTAGAGTCAGTAGTAGTAGAGTCAGTAGTAGAGTCAGTAGCAATAGAGTCAGTAGCAATAGAGTCAGTAGTAGTAGTCAGTAGCAATAGAGTCAGTAGTAGTAGAGTCAGTAGTAGTAGTCAGTAGTAGTAGAGTCAGTAGCAATAGAGTCAGTAGTAGTAGAGTCAGTAGTAGTCAGTAGTAGTAGAGTCAGTAGCAATAGTCAGTAGTAATAGTCAGTAGTAGTAGTCAGTAGTAATAGTCAGTAGTAGTAGAGTCAGTAGTAATAGTCAGTAGCAATAGTCAGTAGTAATAGAGTCAGTAGTAATAGAGTCAGTAGTAGAGTCAGTAGTAGTAGTCAGTAGTAGTAGAGTCAGTAGCAATAGAGTCAGTAGCAATAGAGTCAGTAGTAATAGAGTCAGTAGTAATAGTCAGTAGCAATAGAGTCAGTAGTAGTAGAGTCAGTAGTAGTAGAGTCAGTAGTAGTAGTCAGTAGCAGTAGAGTCAGTAGCAATAGAGTCAGTAGCAATAGAGTCAGTAGTAGTAGAGTCAGTAGCAATAGAGTCAGTAGCAATAGAGTCAGTAGTAATAGTCAGTAGCAATAGAGTCAGTAGTAGTAGAGTCAGTAGTAATAGAGTCAGTAGTAGTAGAGTCAGTAGTAGTAGAGTCAGTAGTCATAGAGACTCTCCGTCACTCTATTTGACGACGGTAATAAAGCAAAAGACCCGTTGGACGTTTGTCTTCGTCCTCTTCGTCCTCCTCGTCTTCCTCGGGGCGTCGTGAGACAGCCTCGCGGTCGGCCGGCTTCCTCTACAGCGTCTTGGAGAGGAAGTGAGTCGCACCATGTGACCACCTCACTTCAGAGCGCCCTGACGCCTCGATGGCAAACCCACAACGAGGCGGATCAATATGTCCAGATCAGAGGCACCAGAGAATCCAGTGAACTATGTCTTCAGAGATAAATGATGAGTCATGTTTCACCTCTAGTCAGAAAAAGGAGATCCTTTCCTAGCTAGCTCAAAGTTACTTTAGCTTAGCACAAAGACTGGAAGCGGAGGGAAACTGCTAGCCTCGTTAGCGAGCCGGTCCTTCAGATGAAGCTCAAACTCTGATAATCGATTAATAATAAAATATTTTGTTTTTAAATGACAGAAGCATTGCTGGTCTCAGGTCAGAATATCCTCGGCTTTTAAAAGTTGAAATGCTGAAGCGATTCACCAATTATGAAAACTATTTGCAAGTTACTTTAACTCCAATGCAAACTTAGTAGTTTATAATCCTTCCAAAAATCTCAAAACTCCCACGTGTGTAAATGTGTAGATATATATGATATATGATGATACGAATATATACCAACATGTATTATTGATGCTTTAATGCTCTTTTTGGACACCTTTTTTCTCAGGGATATTTAGGTTGATTGTATTAGTTTTATTGTATTTATGGATTAATTTAATTAATTAATTAATTAATGGATGTTTACGTGCACAAAATGTTTCCCCCCCCCAATGCTACTTAGACCCGATTTAGATTTCACACGTTTCATATTTCAATCAGCTGCACGAGACAGAGGCTCTCACGTGCAAAACCACAGTATTATTATTAGCATTATTATTATTATTCTAATAATTAGATCACACCCCAGGAGAGAAGAGACAGCAGGACGTGTCTCAACTCGCTCTAAACAACTTCCGTATTGTTGTCGTCGTTTTCATGACGTCAAAGCTTCAGGGTCTCACGAATATAAAGTGCTTAAATGCACTATTAACGCCTCATATATACATATTTATATTTATAAAAGTCGACTGTCACGTCGGTGGATCCGATCCCGATGAAATCCACTTCGGCGGAACTCTGTTCGCAACCCTCCTGTTTTTAAGATGTCGCCGCCGTCGGCGAACCCACGAGCGACTCGCAGTCCCCGTTATGAGCTTCCTCTAAACTCATACTTAAGAGAAGTTCGGCGGGAAAGACGTTTATTGAGAGACATCTTTTAATCCATTAAAAAGCACCACTTTAAAGACAGTCGTCCCCGGGTGTCTTCTGGGTGGAAGAAGAAGACGAGGCGAAGCGGGCGAAAAAAATTAATGAAAGTAATAATCGTCCCGTTAGTGAGGCAGAACAGAGCTGTCGTGGACGCCGGTAATCCAGATTTTTGAGAGATTTAACGTTTTTTTAACGGAGTTAGCGAGGCGACATTTTAACGGTTATTCTACTCACAGAAAACACCAGAAGAAGAAAGTCGAGGTCGAGCTCGCGCGCGGTCTGAAAATAAGACAATGACACTCAACCAACGGGAGAAAACAACGACTATATCGTTTTTAATTAAAAAGAAGATGTTTTTACACACGTACCTGTTCTCACAGCTTTCTGGTGGCCATTTAATCCCCGAAAGTCACGAATCAGCTCGGAGCCTCCGAAGTTTTTGCTCAATTCGACCAAAAAAAGTACACATCCGAAACGTTCAGGCCAACGGCCAATCACAGGCGGGACGGATATGACCGACAGGGAAACCGGCCAATCGTATTGGGAGTCGCTTTGTTCCCGCCCCCTCATGATAAAGTGTTGCACAAAACACATTAGTTGTTGTAGTGTGTGTATTTCTATATTTTATTTCACATTTTATGTATTATGTTAAAATAAATATGTCATATGTGACACTATCACATACATTTATATTTATAAATATAAATTTAACGACATGAATTATCTTTTTCCTCAAGTATTCACTCATTTCCCCTTGCTTTACACAATAATGTTTTTATGCACAACTGGAAATATTTACGGATCTTACATGTAACACCTGCATTGTAAATTGAGGATATTTTAATTGAACACATCTTTACATATGTTATGTGATGATTGGTACATCCTAATATCTGTGTATTACAATTGCAATAACCTTTATTTGTACTGATATTTAGATTAAAGAGATCTGAAAGAAACAAAAAGTGAAAAACTATTCAGTTGTCAAAGTCGTACAATAACTAAACTGATCCTGCAACAGTTGATGCAATGAATTAAAAAGTCACTCATTGTGTGCTATTCAAATAGCCTTAAAGAACACAGCAAAACAAATAAAGCACGAGGGGTTTGACAGCGATAGTAAACCGGTATGTTACGTTCAGGTAACAGGTGAGCTCATTGGCTCTATGTGAGGTGATGTCGCCCTCTGTTGGTTGTCATGGATACAGCACGTGTTCACTGGAATTGAGGTCCCAGATTCTTAAAAGATCCATGTTTGATGGATCAGAGAGAATATATACACACCCTTTGTTCTACATTTAATTAAACAGATTGCAGTTGTTTTACTCTTAACCCTTATGTGAAGTGGGCTGGAGCATGTTGGAGAGAACACGGATGAGGCACGAGCCAATGCAGAATGCAGAGCACTTTTATTTTCCTGTGTATTACTTTACATGTAACAATCAACACAAACAGGAGTGTAAACCAAACATTTTAGTGAGGAAACTCACGTACAAAATAAAAGAACGAGAGGAGGAAGGCAGTATTTATATACAGCTTCTCATTAAGGTGGAGTAATTGGAGGTGTGGCCTTTTCCAGATAGGGCAGGAGCACCACCCTGCCTCAGGTGTGATCACGTGACCTCTCGGTGTCGATTTTCTGACCACAAGCTTGCAGGTTTATTATTACACGCTTCCTTAAATAACGTTATTGTATATGAAACGAGAGATGGATGGAGAGAGATAGAGAGAGAGAGAGAGAGAGAGAGAGAGAGAGAGAGAGAGGCGTGGGCGGTCTGTCTGAACGCGGTGACGTAGCCGGGCGCGGGGACAATCCATCGGATTAGCGCGTGACCCGCAGGATTTGTCGGGAGCGAAACGGAATGGTCCAGTTTTAATATTTGTGTGTTTCCCCTGAAGCGTCTCCGTGTTTCCCTCCCGGCGGAGGGATCTGATGCCTTTTACGCACAAAACTCCAGGACGCAGTAAGAGGCGCACTCTCCAACAATGACCACGGCTGTGCCATGGCAGGTTTTTACGCACGAGGAGCCGATAGGAGTGTTTGAGAAACTTTTTCTTTTTTTGGGAGGATTCTGCAATTTCTCTCTCTCTCTATCTGAGATCCGGTAACGTGTGATATTACCGCTGCCGGTGGAGCCTTCTAATCCCTCCCTGATTACACCGCGCACAGATGGATCGCGTCCGACTGACAGCAGGGCCGAGTCAGATCCTTTTAACCGCGATGCTTTTGCGCCTCGATTCCCGAATCGCAGCCGTTTGAGGGACCGCGCAGCACCACTTTCCTCCCCAGCTTCTAAGATGAGGCGCGCGGTCCTGAAAGAAGTCGCCAAACGGTTCCCCTGGCTCGCCAACGTCACTCTGTACGGGTGTTTGTTCGCCGGTGGCGACCTCGTCCACCAGCTCATTGCCCAGGAGGAGCGCATGGACTGGAAACACACTCGCGACGTGGCCATCGTGGCCATCAGTTTCCATGGAAACTTCAATTACTTCTGGCTGCGAGCCCTGGAGAGGCGTTTCCCCGGGAAGTCCGCCGGGATGGTGTTCCGCAAATTGCTGCTGGACCAGAGCTTCGCGTCTCCTTTGGCCACCAGCGTCTTCTACACAGGTAACAGGGTCTCAGACACTTGTAGAGTTGGGTTTGACGTGGAGACACTGGTTCTGTTTGATTTGAGACGAATATAATCTGATGCCCAAAACATCCAAATATCGAACTCTTTGTTTAATCTCACCTAACCGACTCAAATATCACTCATCAGTTATAAATATGTCAAATGTGCAGTCAGCAGTGAGGTGATGAGCTTCCTGTTGAGCTCAATCCTTAACTTGGGTCACTGTGAGGAGCCGTAACGCACGTTTTAACCGTGCGTAATGGCGCACGTCTCCCCTGAACTGCGCGTAAACGTGTCCGCGTGTCCCGCAGGAGTGAGCTTCCTGGAGGGGAAGGAGGACATCCTGGAGGACTGGAGGGAGAAGTTCTCCAACACCTGGCAGGTGAGTGAGGCCTCGACGCGGGTCACCTTGCCCATCCACAGACACATGAAGCGACCTCTCCAGCAGATTAACCTAGATTGCGCCGCATGCTGCTTCTGGGCAGTAGGCACGAAGCCCCGCGGAGCATGTTGGGTAATTTATGAGGAATGCGAGCAGATAAAAAAAAGAAAAGAAAAACAAAGAAATATATATATAAATCAGTGTCATGCTGATGTAATTGCGTTCATAACCTCAAAAAGAAGTTTAATCCTTTAGTGATGGAAATAAATTATGTACATACACACAACATGTGATATTTCTACATAAGTAGATTATATATTACGCAACACCTTGTTCCATGAATGTTATGTCATAGAAATGTAATTTTGTTGATGCAGCAATGGGCAGTTTTCACTCATAAATCGGGAAAGCTGTCATCTCTTTTCTCCTGAAGGGTCGGGGGTTAGGGGTTAGGGGTTAGACCTAAAGACCAACGGGTATCCTGAGCTCTGATGTGGACACAAAA
>NC_079410.1:2238212-2270712 GCF_029220125.1 Pseudoliparis swirei | reverse complement strand
CCAGAAACATCACAGTGTCACCCTCAGGGTGAGCCCAGAGGTGGAGGCCATGAAGCCAGAAACATCACAGTGTCACCCTCAGGGTGAGCCCAGAGGTGGAGGCCATGAAGCCAGAAACATCACAGTGTCACCCTCAGGGTGAGCCCAGAGGTGCGGTGACTCACCTGCGGGCCAGGAAGCCTCCGGCCTGAGCCTGGAAGGCGATGATGACGACGATGAGTTTGAGGTCGCGCTCTTCCTCCAGCTGGGCGAGGACGCCGGTCCTGAAGAACATCTTACTCTGACCAATACGGTACAGGTTGGGGTCCAGGTCCAGGTCCAGGTGCTTCACCTGTGTTATAACACTAGTTATACCTAGTGTTGTTAGTTATAACAACACGAGTTACAGTTTCCAGGACTTTAAGTGACTATTAATTATTCTGGATGGTTTTTGGGATGTCAAGAAGTCCGGCTCCTTGTGACCAGCTGCTAGAACCACAACAAAGGGATCTGAGTGTCGGATCCTCGATGACGTGACCTCTGACCTCTGACCGCCTCCTCACCCCTCAGCTGGTCCTTGGCCCCGGCCACCAGGTAGTAGAAGATGTGGAAGGCTCTCTCCGTGGTGCCCTGGTGGATGCAGCGAGACTTCTCCAGCAGGTCTGATCCGGCTAAGCAGACAACACTTCAAACAACAACAACAGCAACAACAACAACAACAAAGAGGATACAGGTGTCGATGTTGGCCCCGACCAGAGAGCCGGTCACATCGAAGTTGAGCTTGATGAACTTTCCCTGAGGAGACGACAGAGGAGACGACAGAGGAGACGAACTTGGTGACTCTCAACAAACAATTTATTAACAACAACAACAACTCACAAATCGAGAGGAGTTGTCGTTCTTGATGGTCTTGGCGTTGCCGAAGGCCTCCAGGATGGGATTAGCCTGCAGCAGCTGCTTCTCGAGCTCCCCCTGCAGCCCACAGCGAGGGCACGACAACCCATACACTCAGGCGTCACGTTGACTTATGTTTAAAGCTTCGGTTGATTTACAGGTTCAGGTTATTAAAAATATATAAAATACACTTTTAACGGATTTAATTTCTGTGAAAAATAATACAATAAATATAATAAAAAAATATAATACAATATATATAATACAATGAATACAATATAATAAAATAAATATAATACAATAAATACAACGTAAAGAATATAAGCAGCATTTAAAACAGATTAACCACCTTTAGCAGCAACATTAAAGCGATGAAAACATTAATAAACTAGAACGGGGACTCGGTAGAGCGCATACCTTCGCATATCACAAGATTGGGCATTGAATTATGAACATTTTGGTATTAGTTGCATGCCAATTGGACAAAAATGTATCGTGCTATGGTAAAAAAAAAAGATGTTGACCTTTCCATGACCTTGACCTTGACCTTTGACCCGATTGATCCCAAAATCTAATCAAATGGTCCCCGGATAATAACCAATCATCCCACCAAATTTCATGCGATTCAAGAAGATTTTGACCTGTTCATGACCTTTGACCTTGAACTTTGACCCGATCGATCCCAAAATCTAATCAACTGGTCCCCGGATAATAACCAATCATCCCACCAAATTTCATGCGATTCGGTTCAATACTTTTTGAGTTTTGCGAATAACACGCATACAAATAAATAAATAAATACACGGCGATCAAACCATAACCTTCCGCATTTTCAATGCGAAGGTAATCAATAATATTTATAATTCTATAATATTAATCAATAGTATTCTTTTTTTGTGATTACATTTGATTGATTTTGAAGATAAACATTATGAGCTAACATTGAATTAAAAAAAAGAAATAAGACGAATAGTTATAAAAATAATATATATATAATAAAATAAATATATATATAATATTATAATATAAAATAAATAAATGTGTATATTATATAAAATGAATAAATACGCATTTCTTGTACTTTAAGTATTTTTTGCTTCAAATACTTTTATATTTTTACATTTTTGAGTGCAGAACGTTTTTTACTGTAGTATTGCTATGTTCCTCATCTCCCTCTGTACTGTATGTGTGATTATGTGTGTATTATTGTTCAGGAAGCAGCGATACATCAGATCAGAGGGACTTGTGTTTATTTGTGTTTATTTGTGTTCATTCTGCATGTTTCGTCTGCAGTAGGTTTTTCACTCACGTAGGCCAGAGATCCGACCGGCGGCTGCGGCTGAGGACACAAGACAATCCTTAATTACTGCAGTTTGCATTCAATAAATCATCAATAAATCATCACTAAAGCAACAAAAAAAGCATTGATAAAGTATCAATAAATAATCAACAAAGCATCAATAAAGAATCAATAAATCATCAATAAAGCATCGATAAAGTATCAATAAATCATCAATAAAGTATCATAAATCATCAATAAATCATCAATAAAGCATCAATAAATCATCAATAAAGCATCAATAAAGTATCAATAAAGCATCAATAAATCATCAATAAATCATCAATAAAGTATCAATAAATCATCAATAAAGCATCAATAAAGTATCAATAAATCATCAATAAAGCATAAATAAATCATCAGTAAATCATCAATAAATCATCAATAAATCACTCACAGGGCTCATGGCGTCCTTCTTTCCTTTGTGTGAGGAGGCGACGACGACCAGATACTGAATCACCTTCTTGGTGTTCTCCGTCTTCCCCGCTCCGGACTCACCTCTGGGGGGGGGGGGGGGGGAGATAGATGGGTAGGAATAATATGGCATCATTCATATTCAGATATTAGGAACTAAGAGCTGAAACAAATAGACGATCGATCCGATAGTTGATTCTCAGATAATCAATTAATCGTTAAAGTCGTTTCTTTAACAATAATTAAATAGTTCTAATGTCTTGAATGTGAATATTTGCTTACTGATGGAAGTGTGTGTGTGTGTGTGTGTGTGGCACAGTGTGATGGAAAAAGTGTAGTTTAGACTCACGTGCAGAGAATAGACTGATCCTCGCGGTCTGTGGGGGGGGGGGGGGGGGACATGATGTGAAACATGACTGAGCTCATTCGTTGAAGCCAAACACACCAAACATGAAGTCTGCAGGTGGATTCCTGAAGAGCAGAACCGGTCCTGGATCTGGAGATTAGCCCCCCCCCCCTTATCTATAAATAGCCCCGGTCTCCCGGCTCCATGTAAGGCCGTCCGGGGCCCAGTGGAAAAAAACGGAGTGGTCCGAGGTCAGCAGCGGACCATCCGGAGGCCCGGCGCCACGCTCCGAGGCTCCGAGGCTCCGAGGCTGCAGCCCGGAGCCGCTGGCTGATTCAATAACTGAGGAACCAGCATTTTAGAAAATAATACATTTGGTTTTGGAGGTCCACTTATCCCCAGATCTGTTGGACTACTATTCAATTCAAGTCAATTCAGTTTATTTGTATAGCCCAATTTCACAAATTACAAATTTGTCTCGGAGTGCTTTACAATCTGTACACATAGACAACCCTGCCCCAAAACCTCACATCGGACCAGGAAAAACTCCCAAATAACCCTTCAGGGGGAAAAAAAGGGAAGAAACCTTCAGGAGAGCAACAGAGGAGGATCCCTCTCCAGGATGGACAGAACAATAGATGTAATGTGACCAGAAGGACAGATTTAGAGTTAAAATACATTCAATGAATGTGACAGAGTGTATGAATAGTTCATAGTAGACATATTCCACGATGGAGACCTCCACGATCCATCAGGCAGATGGCGGTGGGGAGGAGGAGTGGGCGGAGTCTCAACAGTGGGCGGAGTCTCAACAGGACAGTGGCGTAGTCAGGAGCAGGAATTCCACGACCCAGACCTCGATGATCCATCAGCAGATAGGATCTATGCCGTCTCATAGGGTCCGATGACCCCATGAGACGTGAAGTCAAAAGGACTCCACGTCTAATAATCCAGCACCTTCCGAGGTGGTGAGGCTTTTTGTTGCACCTTCATATATATATATATATTTATTTTTTTATTCATATTTATTTCTTTAGAAATATATATATATATATAAATGTATTAATTTATATACAGGACTGTCTCAGAAAATTAGAATATTGTGATGAAGTTCTTTATTTTCTGTAATGCAATTAAAAAAACAAAAATGTCATGCATTCTGGATTCATTACAAATCAACTGAAATATTGCAAGCCTTTTATTCTTTTAATATTGCTGATTATGGCTTACAGCTTAAGAAAACTCAAATATCCTCTCTCTAAATATTAGAATATCATGAAAAAGTATACTAGTAGGGTATTAAACAAATCACTTGAATTGTCTAATTAACTCGAAACACCTGCAAGGGTTTCCTGAGCCTTGACAAACACTCAGCTGTTATAAATCTTTTTTTTACTTGGTCTGAGGAAATATTAAAATTTTATGAGATAGGATTTTAGAGTTTTCTTAAACTGTAAGCCATAATCAGCAATATTAAAGAATAAAAGGCTTGCAATATTTCAGTTGATTTGTAATGAATCCAGAATGCATGACATTTTTGTTTTTTTAATTGCATTACAGAAAATAAAGAACTTTATCACAATATTCTAATTTTCTGAGACAGTCCTGTATATAAATATTTTTTTCATTTTTTATTCATATTTATTTAGAAATATATATATTGATTCATATATATAAATGTATTCATTTATATATTTATTCATATATATATATATGTAGAAATAAATACATATATATAATTCTAAATAAATATATATATATATTTATTCGTATTTATTTATTTAGAAATATATATAAATGTATTAATTTATATATACATATAAATATATATATGAATAAATATATATATATATGTATATCTCACATAACGGCCACGCATCTTGCATCATGTTGCGGTAGGCGTTGTCGGTGATGGCGTAGATGTGCGGCGGCACCTCGTGGCGTTTCTTGCCCTTGTACATGTCGATGATCTTCTCCGAGTAGATGGGAAGCATCGTGTACGGGTTGACCACCACGCAGAAGAGCCCCGAGTACGTCTGAGGAGGAGGCCGGAGAAACCTTCACTAGACTGCTCCCACTGGGGGTCAGAGTTTAAAACGCCGATACTTTCACATTATTTATGCTGCAATTGTTGCTTTACTCGTTGGTTTTTAACTAAGAAACGTAGCAGCAATTAATCTAATATTGGTATGTAAATATTTATAAATCAACTCTGGTATAAGGATATTTAAAATATAACCAACACATTTATATATATATATATTAGGGCTGTGAAACGATTACACATTTTAACTAGAACGGGCACTCGGTAGAGCGCATACCTTCGCATATCACAAGATTGGGCATTGAATTATGAAAATGTTGGCATTATTTGCATGCCAATTGGACACAAATGTATCGTGCTATGTATTTTTTTTTGGACCTTTCCATGACCTTGACCTTGACCTTTGACCCGATTGATCCCAAAATCTAATCAAATGGTCCCCGGATAATAACCAATCATCCCACCAAATTCCAAGTGATTCAAGAAGATTTGACCTGTTCATGACCTTTGACCTTGACCTTTGACCCGCTCGGTTCAATACTTTTTGAGTTTTGCGAATAACACAAATACAAATAAATAAATAAATACACGGCGATCAAAACATGACCTTCCGGCATTTTCAATGCGAAGGTAATCAGGTTAATCACAGGTTTCTGTGGATTAATCATGATTAATCACATATTACCGATATTCTCGGTATATTTTTGTGAGAACATAAAGATTTATGACAAAAGACGGATATATACATTCATACACAGGGGTGCACATAACTTGCTCACCAGTGCGCGCGCATCGCGGCTGAGCTCTGCCGCGCGCGAGCCGAAAAGAGTTGTTGACGGGGGGGGGTTAACTAATTAATCCTGTAATTTAATCATAACGCGTTAACGTGTTATTTTTCACAGCACTAATATTTATATATACATATATATATATATATATATATACGTATGTACGTTCCCGATGGAAACATTCAATGATGTGTCTCGTGGTGTCTAATATATATATATATATATAAAATAAATATAAATATATATTTAAATATTAAGTTAATATTGAGTTATGGGGAACATTGAGAGAGTTATGGGGAACATTCAAAGAGTTATGGGGAACATTGAGAGAGTTATGGGGAACATTGAGAGAGTTATGGGGAACATTCAGACAGTTATGGGGAACATTGAGAGAGTTATGGGGAACATTGAGAGCGTTATGGGGAACATTGAGAGAGTTATGGGGAACATTCAGAGAGTTATGGGGAACATTGAGAGAGTTATGGGGAACATTCAGAGAGTTGGGAACATTCAGAGAGTTATGGGGAACATTCAGACAGTTATGGGGAACATTGAGAGAGTTATGGGGAACATTCAGACAGTAATGGGGAACATTGAGAGAGTTATGGGGACCATTGAGAGAGTTATGGGGAACATTCAGACAGTTATGGGGAACATTGAGAGAGTTATGGGGAACATTCAGACAGTTATGGGGAACATTGAGAGAGTTATGGGGAACATTGAGAGAGTTATGGGGAACATTCAGACAGTTATGGGGAACATTGAGAGAGTTATGGGGAACATTGAGAGAGTTATGGGGAACATTGAGAGAGTTATGGGGAACATTCAGACAGTTCGCGTTAGCTGCCGAGGACTGCGTTGTGTGGTCCTCACAAGTACAGCAGGACCAACACGTGTGTGTGTGTGTGTGTGTGTGTGTGTGTGTGTGTGTGTGTGTGTGTGTGTGTGTGGCTCACGTAGATCAGGCTGGAGGAGTATCTCTCCCGCAGGTTCTGCAGGATGGAGACCTCGTTGAGGAAGGTGAGGGCGGCCATGTCCTCCACCTTGCTGAACTTGGGCGGGTTCATGTTCTGGACGTCGTCTTTGTTGATTGTCACCTTCTGGCCATTGGAGAGCTGCACACACACACACACACACACACACACAGAAAGACAGATAATAAGGCATCGTGGGGACCCTGAAAATATATTGGCGTTGATGTCCTGCAGGTTTGTTCAGTTTTCTTTTCATCGTCTGTTCGGTTTAATCAGAATATTTAATCAAAATGGATTTGCATAAAATCCTCTGCATTTAATTGGACCGCTAAAAAGTGGGCGGGCTTATTAGTATGTAGCACGACGCTAATGGACATGTCTTCGCTATCCAGCTGCATTTATACAAACAGGTGGAGCAATAATATATTTTTTAAATGCACAATATAATTTTAAATGAACTAACAAAAGCAATAGTGCAAAGGTGTGACCGAACAAACCCACAACGATGTGTCATCTGAACCGTAAAAAGTTCTGTTTACACCATTAAAGAGTTAAAAGGCAAAGAGTTAAGAGCTAGAAGTCTGGCGACGACGACGTCGCCGTTACCTCGCCGCCCCTCTCCTCCTTGAGGCTGGCCGCCTCGAAGCCCTCCTTCTCCGACGGCACCCACACCAGCTTCTTGGCCGAGCAGTCGGCTTGCGCCACCCCGCTGTTGCGGAAGTCGTTGAAGAGGAACTTGCCATCGGCGGCGGGCGGCTCGGCCATGTCGGGGGGGTCGGGCCGCGGCTCCTCGGGGTCGATGGACGGCGGGTCGGAGGCGGTCGAGCTGACGGAGGCGGCCTCTGGCGGGACGATGGGTGTCGGGTTGACCTCTGACCTCGCTTTGACCTCTGACCTGCGGATTGAAACAGGGGACGCAAAATCTTGAAAACATTTGAGTCCTCCACCAATGAGCATCGAGTTAATTCAGATTCACTCATTTTTCTTTTGCACTTATTAAATCTTTAATATTTCTACGATGTTTCCTTTCAAATCATTTTAATATTGTTATGCTTTATGGAAACCCCTTTGTGGATGACATAATATTTCAGAAACAACGTCCTGAGGACCCAAAGAGCCAGAAGTTTTCATTTTTTTATTTATTAGAGTATTTATTCCTAATTAAACAACAACAGTTTAGAAAAGTTGACCTGACACTCCTCCACATTTTGATTTAACAAAATTATTATCAACACATTTTAACAGGAGAACCAACCAAGACATGTATTTTAAAAACAGAGCGGCGATCATCCAATAAAACCGTCTGTGGGACCCAAACCGCCGTTAGCTTGCGGCGTCAGATTGCTTTCAGATAAACGGCCTCTGGGTATTTGGGTATTCCACTCCAGCTACTCAATCCCTTATCCGGGTCTCTGCCTCCTCAGGCGGGTCACGCGGCGGCTTTGACCTCCCGCCCGGCAGCAGGCAATAAAACATGAAAAGCAGCGTGCAGATAACCCCGATAACCAGCCAGCTGGGGATGCCCATGTTTGGCTCGCCCTCGGCGGCCCTCCGGTAGCCGGGGAGACGATGCTAAGGGCTTAGCGGCACACGCTTCCTTATAAGGTGCGGCCGCCGTGGGAGTCCAGCCAAGCTCACCGTTCACACCCAGACGGTGACGGCCTCCAGGTGGGCGGCCGTGTGCGTGAGCAGCGAGTCGACACACAGCTTCTCTTCATGGAGGCTATCGTTGTTTTATTTACAACATCAACAGAGAAATGTAATGTCCAGAAACCACTTTGAAGAATAAAATACAATCCTGGGGCTTTAAGAAAACTGTTTTTTGGAATTATAGTTAATTTTATATACATATGTTATTAATCTTCAGTAGCAAACATAACGCGAAATGCTCCAAGAGTGACATAAATGTGACTTTGCGAGCTAATTTTGCAAATTTAAACAATATTAATAGCCTTAATTGAACATGTCATTCCAGCTAGATTCCTTGCATATACGTATATAATATTAACCTCTTCATATCCCCTGTGTTTTAAACTTAAAGTTATAGAATATATAAATAAATAAAAGTGGTAGTACTCACTGTGCAGTGTTTCAGCCCTCACTGCTCAGCAATATCATGTCAGGTAAACTGATGATGATGAAGATGACGATGATGCCATCCTTCCTCCATCTGCACTATTTAAACCGCCCTAGACACTTGGAGGTGGCCACGAGCACCCATGAGCCCCCCACCAGCGACGTCCGTCCAGCCAATCACAGCAAAGAGGAGACGTTTACTTGTTCTGCTTCAAAATAAAAGCTTTGAATTTGTGGTTTTAGAGACTGAGAATTGAAGAGTATAGGAGATCTATTCCCAAGCAGTGTACTGAGGTACATCCTTGAGACACTTTAAAATAATAATTATATATTTGCACGACTTAGTATTTTCATTTCAGTTTTTATTTTTTTTAATCGACTACATTTCAGAAGGTAATATTACTAAAAATTCATAATATATTTCTCCTCTAGTATTTATTTTTACAGCTGTATTTACTCGTTAGTTGTTTTCCAGATTAAGACTTTTAAAAATACAAACAAAAGATGAGTTTATACACTAAATAAACTAGTTTAAACTGCCCATCAGTACATGAACCTGCACACCCACCTGCTCTCACATTAAAGTACACAAACATAAATATAAAGTACAACAGAAGCCATTCATAAAGACTATTTTATTTAGCTGATACCACTTCTGTACTTTACTGAAATTAGCATTTAGATCAAAATTATACCTGAAGAATAAGTAATAATTTAGTCATGTGAACTATATTTACAAACTCACACAAACTCTTTAGAGCTAGATTCCCTTTCAATTAAAAAAATACCGAAATGTAAGTTATATTATTTTATACGTTGCATGTCAAAGAATTTCTGTGTCAAATGTCATTTATATATTTGGTTGTTTAAATGTAGTTAGTTTAGTTATACACCGATTACGACAATACCGCACAATCATTTATATGAGTATTTTAAGTGGATTTCTTGGACTGGTAGATAAAAAACTATCCGATCACGATACAAATGTTATTTCTTAACTGTTTGAAAAGAAAAAATGCTGTCAGGGGGAAGTTTACATTATATAAAACTTAAAGCATGAAATTAACCCAATAAATACATAATTCCAGTGACACAACGTGTACTGTATGCGTAACTATCCCCCGTAATTTACCCTCATGGTCAATAAACTAGCCCACAAAGTAAATTACTTTTATTTTGAAAAGCTTTACGCGCAAGATTTAGCGCCCGTTCTGTTCCGGCCGGCTTTCCGTAGCGACCTCGTTTCCATGGTGACCAAGTAAAGTTTCCTCCACTACAGCTCGATATTTATACGTTTCTAAGCGGACATGTGTTCCCCGGAGCCGGAGGACGTGGAGCCGCTGGTCACCGTGTTCCAGGGCTCTTCCCCGGAGCACGCGGCCCACGCGCGGCTGCTGTGGAGCTCCATGTCGCTGCTGCCGCCGCTCGAGTCCCGGCTGCTGTCCGCGGAGGACACCCGCCAGAGGCTGCCGGTGTCCCGGCCGCAGCACCCGCGGGCCGCCACCCCCCCGCCGCCGGAGCCGCCGGAGGAGAGGCGGCGCTACGCGGCCATGGCGGACCAGAGGAGGGAGACCATGGCTCTGCTGAGGCGGCAGCGGGACCAGCGGGTCCGGGGGGCCCGCAGGGAGCGGCTCCCCGCGGGGGGCCAGCCCGGGACGAAGCTCCGCGGAGGGACAACAGCGAAGGAGGGAAGCCCCGCGGACTGCGAGCTCGTGGAGCAGCTGCAGTAATCAAGACAGAAGGCCTTCTGAATGACGTCATAGCTTGTGACACTTCTTTAATTGGAAGGAACTATTTAAGTCTGTGTGTTTGACTGTTTTAAACAATTGGATGTGTTGTTTATATATATATATTTTGTTCGTCTCATTTGGGGTTGATTGGAATTTAACATATAAAAAATAAACAATAATGGCTCCAAAAGTTTACTATAAAGTAATTAATATTATGAACCATTTAAAAAGATTCTCCATATGCACCTTCCTGATCACATTAAACACCAATCAATAACCAATAATCCCCATGTGTTCCACCTTTTCATCTACGGAGTCACAAAATCGGCTGTTAAAAACTGATCTGAACCCCAAGTGTTCATTGCCAGGCAGGTTTTTCACATAAACAATTCAAAGATATGAGAAACATAATTAATACAAAGTGACGTCACCAAGACGATGAGAAGATAAACGTGTACACGTACAACCGAACCCCAAAGAGCCGATAGAGATGTACACAATCCTGATAAAGTACACGATAACGCATGGCTAGTGTAATTAAATATCATTACATGAAATATGTGCGAACTTAAATATAAATGTGAACACTGAGACAAGTTAAAATATATTCTTTCATTTCATTGACTAATTAGAATCAACTTTTTTGTCGGGTTTCTCTTTGTATAACTTTGTATAATAAATGTGTATAAATGAGTCTGAATGATGTGTGAACTAACCCCTCTGCATAAAGCTTCAAAATATATATATATATATATAATTAATAAATATGAGGCTCTGAATGCTGTGTGAACTAACCCCTCTGCATAAAGCTTCATCATACATATATTTTATATTTAATAATGAATATGAGGCGTTTTGTAATGGTGCATTTAGGTGAATTTAGCAGAAGTTTACAGACGCAAACAGACAAAGAAGTCAAATAAAAGTTGTCTCTCCTCGTGTGAGAAGACTGGTAATAAAGTAATCCAGGGTGTCGTTTCTCCTCGTTTCCATAGATACGGGACTATCTGCTGCTGGTGTTACATAATCTGAGACTCAAATGCCAAAACCTCCGGTGGAGCCGCCGACCATAAGAGGAGAAGAGAAGACCGGAGTCATTGAAGATGAGAAAGAACACGGAGCTCTTCCTCACACCGGCCATTCCCTTTGAAGCAGCTAGTGGTCAGCTTCAGTCCTCAGTCCTCCATCCTCAGTCCTCAGTCCTCAGTCCTCCGTCCTCAGTCCTCAGTCCTCAGTCCTCAGTCCTCAGTCCTCAGTCCTCAGGTAACAGGAACATGACGGGAGCCAGAAGTGGATTCTTGTTTGGTTTTTCTCGGCCTCCTTTCCTGTAAAAAGAACCCAAACCAAACACGGCCTGCATGAAGCGTCTCCTCTGAGCCTCCAGACCTCCTCCAGACCTCCTCTAGCACCACAACACTGAGCCTCCCTGTTTACTTGTTTACTGGCACTCTATCCTCCAGACACTCACTGGAGAAACAGAACGTGGATCAATCCGCCGCTGAAAATAGTCCCCCGACCGATGCACCCTTACCTCTTTTTGTACCCCTTTCACTGGTAACCCCTGTGTTTAACATCTCATTGCTATGAATTGTGGGTAATTCCCTGCAAACGTGTGCAGGAATGCGTATTTCATGAAGTCAAAGAAAGGAGTTCATAAAGGTCTTGAGTGTGAAGATTGAGAGTTTCAACAAAGTTATTTCAGACTTTCCTGAAAAGAACATTAAAATATCTCGACAATCCAAAAGTTTCACGGTGTCAACACAAAAATAAATGAAAGTGTTGATATTTCAGTCCCGACCTGAAGTTGTGGACCCTTGAGTCTTTCCTGGATTCTCCTGATCCAGGTTTTAACAGGACCAGTTTGAGCTCACATGTAATGACACACACCGGCCACCAGATGTCAGTAGAATCTAATGGATAGACTTCTCAGTGTGAGGATTTAAAAACTGTATTCCGCGGATTAAAAATGTAAATTCACGTGATGCTTTTGTTTTAAAGTCTCTTTTCATCTCGGTCCACATGAGAGAGTTTTAAAAACACTTCAAGGTTTCATTCAACCGGCTTTGATTTGAGATTACTGACAGATGTTTTGGATTAATACTGTAGGGACCCTGTGAAGTGGCTGCCAATCACAGTGTGGCACCGTGCGTGCTGGTCGAGGGGGCGTGCCTGTGATTGGCGGAGTAGAGGGGAGGCGGGGTTAACCTGGGGAAGAAGGGGAGTTAAGTGTGGTTGACGGGAACCGTTGTTGACGTTGGAGCTGCGGAGCTGAGAGGAACACGCTGTCTGTGTTGGAGGATGCCCCAAATAAAGAAGGAGTAATAACGCCGTCCCGTCTCCGTGTCATCAGTCCATAACGTCTGAGACGTTACATTGGTGTCAGAAGTGATTTCGGACTAACAAGATCGATAAATCCGGTGGAGAGCTAACCTAGCGTGGAGAGAGCTAGCCGGTTAGCCGACTGTTTGCCATGGATCGTGTCGGCGGGACGAAGGTAAAGAGAGAAGATAGAGACATGGAGGAGGAGGAGCTTGCGGATGGTCAGAGGACATCGCCAGAGAGTTCACAGGAGCTACAAGGGAGGCGAGGCATCGCCTGAGAGAGTCTGCAGCGAAGATGGCCAGAGACGCGGGTTTGAGTCCCGCAGCAACTTTTCACGCCGTTTCTCCGCGGAATGTAGCGATACCGGAAGAGGGTTGCGGCCAACACTCAGTTGCAACGCCGACGGTAAAAACGCCGAAATACTCCGGTAAGGCGGCCTGGGAAGCCTTCCTTGCCCAATTTGAACTTCTATCGCATGCTGGGCGATGGTCCACGGAGACTAAAGCACTGCAGCTGGCGTTGTGTCTCACGGACGATGCGCTGTCCTGCCTCCTACTGCTGAGCCCGGAGGACAGGCGGAGTTATTAAGCGCTGGTGGGGGCCCTGCAGAGGCGGTTTGGACAATGTTTACAGCCGGAGCTCCTGCGTAATGAGCTAAATAACCGCTGCAGAAAACCTGGGGAGCCGCTGCGTGTGTTAGCCAATGACATTGAAAGCTTATCACGGAGGGCCTATGTACACATGCCCCCCGGAGTACAAAGCGAGCTGGCACGGGACCAGTTCATCAGAGCAATCTCCCCCAATGAGTTGCGGGTCCAAGTGCAACTACAACACCCACAGTCGTTGTAGTCGGCCTTGGAGATGGCCGTGGAGAGAGAGAATGTGTGGGGTGTAGCGGCTGAACGCGGTCAAAGAGAGGGTCCACCTGCCGTACGGTCTGCAATGCCGAGTCACTCAGAGGGAGAGAGACCGGCATGGGTGACTGAACTGATTAGAGCCGTGTCTCTACAACCAGCACACCGACCACGCCCCGGCCCCAGGCTCTGCTGGGGGTGCGGTCAGCCAGGGCACTTAGCCAGGGAGTGCCCCAAGTCAAGCGGGTCTCAGGGAAACGGTTCAGGGCTCGCATAGAGGAGGATATGCGGACCCCGACCCCAACTCCAAACCCCCATCCTCAAGTCTCGACAGCAGGAGCCCAACAGTACACCCGGGGGCACCAGACTCCACGTCCCCAGAAGCAGGCACGACTCAGAACTGGAGCCTGTTGTGGCAGTGGGACGTACTGGTAAGGAGACTCGTGCTATGTCCCCATCACTGTGGAAGGAGTGCCCTGCTTGGCGCTATTGGACACAGGGTCAACGGTAACCCTGGTTAGACCAGACATGGTCCCAAGCTGGATTCGTTTCAACGACACCACTGTTCGACTGCGCACTGTCACCGGAGAGCTGGCACCCATGAAAGGCAGAGGTCTACTGACCATATCGGTGGGGGGAGCGACGGTCTGTCATCAGGTGTGGATAGCGGCCGTACAGGACCCATGTATTCTGGGTGTGGACATTTTGAGGGCCACAGGCTGCCAGTTAGACCTGCAACGATGCACAGTGAGTTTCCAAGGAGGGCCTGCTATCGCGATGATCCCCAGTCTCACCCCCGCACTGCCTCCCTCCGGACCTCCCGCACCATCAGCGAGTACCGTAGAGACTGTAGACAGCAACCCAGGCCCCCTCACTGTCTCCCCTGGGGCAACCCTCGCTTCATCTGACCACACGATGAGCTTCACAACTACGCCCCCGTCCGGGTTGGTCCAGGTGGAGGTGGATGGGACGCTGATGGCGGTGAGGGAGGTGTGGAGCAAGAACTGTGGCGACCTACACCCTCAGCAGCAGGAGCAGTTGTGGCAGCTTCTGCTAGAGTTCCGAGGCAGTTTCGCAAAGAGTGAAGACGAGGTAGGTCAAACTCATCTAGTGCAGCATGAGATTGACACAGGGGACGCACGTCCTATCAAGTGCCGCCCACGCCGCCTCCCGCTGGCCCGTCAACAGGCATGTGACGAAGCGGTCGAGAGCATGCTGCAGGCGGGTGTCATCGAGCCTTCCGACAGCCCCTGGGCAGCAGCCGTTGTCATGGTTCCAAAAAAGATACGTGGCTGGCGACTCTGCGCTGACTACAGGCCTGTAAATGGGGTAACCAGGAAAGATTCATAGCCACTGCCCCGCATTGATGAGTCTTTGGACCTGGTCTCTGGGTCCTCCTGGTTCTCTTCTTTGGACCTCCGCAGTGGATACTACCAGGTGCCTCTCGCTCCGGAGGCCCGGCCAAAGACTGCGTTTTGCACCGGACGGAGACTGTGGCAGTTCAAGGTCCTCAGTTTTGGACTGTGTAACGCTCCTGCCACCTTCGTCAGGTTGATGGACAAGGTATTGGAAGGAATTCCACGTCAACAGTGCCTGGTTTACCTGGACGACATCCTGGTTCACGGTAACTCGTTCGAGCAAGCCCTGGCATCATTGCGGTTGGTGCTGGAAAAAATCAGAGCGGCAGGCCTAAAGCTACACCCAGAAAAGTGCCACTTCATGCAGAGAGAGGTTTCCTTCTTGGGACATCAGATAGGTGGGGAGGGCATTGGCACAATGCAGGAGAAGGTGCAGGCAGTCGCCGACTGGCCCACCCCCACCAACCAAAAACAGTTGAAGAGTTTTTTGGGCCTGGCCTCGTACTACAGGAGGTTTGTACGAGGGTTTGCGTGTACTGCTGCGCCCCTGTTTCAATTGTTGCAGAAGGACAGCAACTTTGCCTGGACAGAGCAGTGCCAAACGGCGTTCAGCAGCCTTCGGCAAGCCCTGATTGAGGCGCCGGTGCTAGCCCCAGCCGACCCTAGCCTACCTTTCACGCTGGACACGGACGCTAGCGGATCAGGCGTCGGGGGAGTACTTTCTCAGGCAAGACCCGAAGGAGATAGAGTGGTGGGGTACTTCAACCGGGCGTTCAGCAAGGCTGAGCGGCGCTACTGCGTTACCCGCAGAGACCTCTTGGCAGTGGTGTTGTCAATCAGGCACTTCAAGTACTATCTGTGTGGCCAGACATTCACTGTGAGGACGGACCACTCTGCTCTGCAGTGGCTCATGACCTTCAAGGAGCCGGAGGGGCAGGTGGCCAGGTGGTTGGAGCAGCTGCAGGCTTTTGACTTCATCGTGGAGCACCGGGCTGGGACGCGCCACACGAATGCCGACGCGCTCTCCCGAAGGCCATGTGCCGCTACTGCGAGCGGAGAGAGACTCGTGAGAAGGAACTGCGTGAAGAGGAAGGAGACTGTGCTGCAGTTCGTCGGTTGGAAGAGTTTGTATGCCGAGAGCTGCAGACGGTGGACTTGGCAGAGTGGAAACAACACCAAGAACAGGATGCAGACCTACAGCCGGCATTACGGTGGTTGGAGGCACAGCGGAGGCCACCGTGGGAAGAGGTGGCCGTGTTCTCCAAAGCAACCAAAGGTCTGTGGTCTCAGTTCGGGTCTCTGCGTCTGTCTCAGGGCGTGTTGCAGCGGGCATGGAAGGAGCCAGCAACGGGAGAGGAAAAGTGGCAGATGGTGGTCCCCAAGGACTTACGGGATGCGGTGCTTGAAGCCATGCATGGAGCTGCAGGTTCTGGACATTTTGGGGTTTCTAAAACACTGCGGCGTCTCCGGAAGGGCTTCTACTGGGGCCAGTGCAGGAGGGACGTGGAAGACTTTTGCCGCCGTTGTGACCCCTGTATGGCACGGAAAGGTCCCCCAGGTCGCTCTCACGCTCCACTGCAGCAGTTTCCAGTTGGGGCACCGATGGAAAGGGTGGCCGTGGATGTGGTGGGTCCGCTGCCGTGCTCAGATGGAGGAAATCGGTATGTTCTCACCGCCATAGACTACTTCACAAAATGGCCAGAGGCGTATGCTATCCCAGACCAGGAGGCAGAGACGGTCGTAGAAGCCCTGGTTGGAGGCATGTTCAGCCGGTTTGGAGTACCGGAGACCATTCACAGTGACCAAGGGAGGAACTTTGAGTCGCGGGTGTTTGCTGCCATGTGCGAACACCTGGGCATGCACAAGACACGCACCTCCCCCCTGCGTCCTCAGAGTGACGGGTTGGTGGAAAGATTCCATCGCACCATGGGCCAGCAGCTTGCCATCCTCACTTCGCAACACCAGCGCGATTGGGACAAGCATTTGCCTTTGGTGCTCATGGCATGTCGCTCTGCAGTTCAAGAGACCTCATCCTGTACACCTGCGCTGCTCATGCTGGGAGAGAACTCCGCACGCCAGCAGAATTGGCTTTTGGACGGCCCCCTGATTCCCCAGACACCCCCCCAGGGCCTGAGTACGCCAGGAGACTGCAGGACCGCCTTGAAGTGGTCCATGCTTTTGCTCGAAAACAGCAACTGAGTGCAGGTGTGAGACAAAAACGCAACTACGACGTGAGAGAAAAAGGAAGGCACTTTCAGGCTGGAGAAGTGGTTTGGGTCTACAACCCTGTGCGTAAGAAGGGCCGGTGCCCAAAACTCGACAGCCAATGGGTCGGTCCATGCAGTGTGTTGGAGAGGGTGGGAGAGGTCGTTTACAGGCTACAGCTACCTCCTAAGGGAAGGAGAGTGGTGCTTCATAGATAGATAGATAGATATATACTTTATTAATCCCCAAGGGGAAATTTGTCGAGTCAGTAGCAGCAACACACAAGAATAAAAAAACAAAACACAAAATATAAGAAGGGTTAGGGTGATCTGGCAAGAGGTGAACTGTTGTAGAGCCTCATAGCCGTCGGCAGGAATGTTCTCCTGTATCTCTCCTTGTGGCAGCGGAGCGTGAGGAGACGTCTGGAGAAAGTACTCCTCTGTCCCTGTAGGAGGTGGTGGAGAGGGTGGTCCGGGTTGTCCAATATGGACACCAGTTTCTTCAACGACCTCCTCTCCACCACCTGTTCCAGGTGCTCCAGCTGGCAGCCGATGATGGAGCCAGCCTTCCTAACCAGTTTGTTAAGGCGGCTGGTGTCACCGGCTCGATGCTGCTCCCCAGCAGACAATGGCAAAGTGCAGCACACTGGCGACAACCGACTGGTAGAATAACTCCAGCATCTTGCTGCACACGTTGAAGGATCGAAGCTTTCTCAGGAAAAAGAGCGACTCATCCCTTCTTGTACACAGCGTTGATGTTGGCCTTCCAGTTCAGTCGGCTGTCGATGGAGACGCCCAGGTACTTGTACTCCTCCACCATGTCCACGTCAACTCCCAGGACACTCAGAGGTGTAGGAGCTGTCGCCTTCCTCCTGAAGTCCACCACCATCTCTCTGGTCTTGGCCACGTTCAGCCGCAGGTGGTTCTCATCGGCCCACTTTACAAAGTCACTCACCACTGCCCTGTACTCCTCCTCCCGTCCATCCCTAATACACCCGACCACTGCAGAATCATCAGAGTACTTCTGCAGATGGCATGACTCCGTGTTGTACTGGAAGTCACTGGTGTACAGGGTGAAGAGGAAGGAGACAGAACAGTTCCTGTGGGGCTCAACATCACTGACCACCGTTCCAGACAGCACACGGCCCATTCTGACAAACTGTGGTCTGCCTGTGAGGTAGTCAGTGATCCAGGAGATGGTGGACGCGTCCACACCGGCCACCGCAGCTTCTCACTCAGCAGCAGTGGCTGGATGGTGTTAAATGCACTGGAGAAGTCAAAGAAAGTGACTCTCACAGAGACATCGGTTCCATCCAGGTGCGACTGAGCTCGTTGCAGCAGGTAGATGATGGCGTCGTCCACTCCCACATGAGGCTGGTAAGCAAATTGCAGAGGGTCCAACGATGATTTCACCTGCGGCGGAGGTGGGCCAAGACCAGCCTCTCCAGCACCTTCATCACATGGGAGGTGAGGCGACCGGTCGGTAGTCGTTGAGGCCAGATGGTACTAACTTCTTTGGGACAGGGACCAGGCACGACGTCTTCCACAGCACGGGACTTCCCCAGCCTCAGGCTGAGGTTGAAGAGGCGCTGCAGGACACCAGACAGCTGGGTGGCGCAGGTCTTTAGGACCCTGGGGCTGATGCCATCAGGACCTTCAGCTCTGCGCTGGTGTAGTTTCTCCAGCTGTCTTCTCACCTGGTCAGTCGTCACAGAGAGAGGGGAGGTGGAGGAGCCCATTGTTATTGAGGGCTCGGTGGATGTGCAGCTCAGCAGGGGGACAGAGGGGAGGAGGTGTTCGGGAGTTGTGATGTGTGGAGGAGCGGGGGCAGGGCTGTGAACTGAACCTATTGAAAAAACAGTTCAGCTCGTTGGCCCACTGCTGGAGCCCCCTGGCTGTCTCCCTCCCACCTTGAAGCCAGTTATCTGCTTCATGCCAGACCACACCTCCCTTGTGTTGTTCAGCTGGAGTTTGGCCTCCAGCTTCCTCCTGTAGGAGTCCTTGCCTCCCTGAGCTTCACCTTCAGGTTGCGCTGGGCTTTCCTCAGCTCATCCCTGTCTCCAGACCTGAAAGCAGCTTTCTTCATGTTAAGAAGCGCCTTCAGGTCCCTGGTGATCCAGGGCTTGTTGTTGGGGAAGCAGCGCACAGTCCGTGATGGGATGGTGGTGTGTTCACAGAACTTGATGTATTCCGTGATGCAGTCGGTCATACTGTTGATGTCCTCCCCGTGCGGTCCACACAGCACATCCCAGTCCGTTGACTCGAAGCAGTCCTGTAGAGCGTCGTTAGCCTCCATAGACCACCTCCTCACAGTCCTGGTGGTCACCGGCAGCCTCTTCACCAGAGGAACATACCTGGGTGTCAGCCGGACCAGGTCATGATCAGACCTGCCGAGGGGGGGAAGGGCAGTGGCGCTGTATGCGTCCTGAGTATTAGCATACAGCAAGTCCAGAGTTTTATTGTTCCTAGTTGGGCAGTCTATGTATTGATGGAAGGTTGGCAGAGCTTTATCCAGTGTGGTGTGGTTAAAGTCACCAGTGATAGCCATGAATGCTCCAGGCTGATGATTCAGCAGAGCAGACACAGTGGAGTGGATGGTGTCCACAGCTTCCTCAGCGTCAGCTGATGGCGGCACGTACGACAACCAAAATGGCGGACGTGAACTCTCTCGGCAAATAGTACGGGCGCATCCCCACGGCCAACAGTTCAATGTTCGGGCTACAGAAGCGCTCCTTCACGCACACATGGTCCGGGTGGCACCACCGTTCATTCACATAAACAGCGATCCCGCCCCCCCTCTTCTTACCGCTCTGTGTAGCGTCTCTGTCAGCCCGAACAGTCCTGAAGCCGGGCAAAGACGCGCTGTGATCCGGATAGTCCGCGTGTAGCCACGTCTCAGTGAAGCACAGGAGACTGCTCTCACGGAAGACCCTCTCGGTCATTACCAGCGCGCCGAGCTCATCCGTCTTATTCGCCAAAGACCTCACGTTCCCCGTTATGATCGACGGTACCGAGGGTTTGTATCTCCTCGTTTTAGCCCTCCGCTTGACACCCGCTCTGCAGCCGCGAGCCCTTCTCCGTAGCTCCAGCGGGATCACAGGTCTTTCTCCAGGCAGAAGCTTCGGCCTGCACAGCGCGATCAGCTGAGCGCGCGAGTAGACGACGGTCCCAGTCATTGTTATGCTGCGGCTCACCGATACTCACGACAAAGTGAACAAAAGCCACAGTAGAAGTATCGAAAAAAGTAGTTATGGTCCAGTGTCCGACCGTAACTAAGACAAACGTGAAAGAAAAGAAGAAGAAAAAGAGAGGAAAAGTGCAAAAAAAAGACAATAAAATAAAAGCAACACGCCACTACTGAAACAAGCAGCCGTTGGCACAGCGCTTCCTCCTGAGACTCGCCCCGTACAGAGGGGTTGCTTCGCCAATGGCATCAGTGGCACGGGGAACCCCTCCTCAGCCTCCCCTCCCTGCTCACTCCCTGGCCAGCTCTCCGGGTTTGACGGCCCCCTCCGACCCCACTGGTCCAGTAGACACAGCCCCACAAGCGGCTCAGCCGCGAAGACAGAGAAGGCCCCCGGGCCGGTTCAGAGACTTTGTGGTTTCTTAGGGGAGGAGAAATAAGTTAAAGTGAGACCGTAGGTTCCAGAAAGGGCAAGAATGCGCCCTGGTCTCACTGGAAGTGATGGTAGTCCACCCTGACCTTCTTTAGAGGAAAAAAAATTAAAAAGGAAAGTTCTTATTGTTTTCCCATTATTTTGGAGATGTATTGTTACTAATGTTGTTCCTGCTGTCGCTTATGTTGTTCCTCCTTTTACTAATGTTGTTCCTTGGGGGCAAGGAACTTTGTAAGGGGAGGGTAATGTAGCGACCCTGTGAAGTGGCTGCCAATCACAGTGTGGCACCGTGCGTGCTGGTCGAGGGGGCGTGCCTGTGATTGGCGGAGTAGAGGGGAGGCGGGGTTAACCTGGGGAAGAAGGGGAGTTAAGTGTGGTTGACGGGAACCGTTGTTGACGTTGGAGCTGCGGAGCTGAGAGGAACACGCTGTCTGTGTTGGAGGATGCCCCAAATAAAGAAGGAGTAATAACGCCGTCCCGTCTCCGTGTCATCAGTCCATAACGTCTGAGACGTTACAATACTGTTCTTTACTTTTGTATTGGGTGTGAATGCATACTGGATATAAATATGAATAAACTGCCCTTTAGAGTGGTTACTATGGAGGATGTACATCTTTAAACACTTAAACTTGTGGTTTCCCTCTTTTTAAAAAGCCTCAAGCAGCTGATCACTGAAGTTTCTATCAACTCAAATGAAATGAAGCAGTCTCCCTGTTTGGAGAAGTTACCTGGCAGGTGATTGGATGAACCACCTGTCAATCAAACCAGTTGAGCGACAACACATCTTCTCCATCATCTTCATTGCTCCTCTTTGGATGAAGAAATACTCTCCAGTTCTGTTGTAACTGATGCTAATGAAGCTACGCTAACCTCTTCAAGAGACGCCATGTTTTGTTTCTCTACCTAAGCCCCGCCCCTAGCTGCCTGTAGCCCCTTGGCTCTGTGTGCGTGAGAACAACGGCAATGGGAAGTCAAACTACTCGGACGCATACGTATTGATGACCGGTGTTTGATGTCGGGGGTTTTGAGTCGCCCCCTGGTGGACATTAGAGATAATGTAGGTTTTAAGACACTTGGCTTCACTTGAAGGTTTCCCTCAACCCAGGGACCTCGTTTTGTTGCCTCAACCGAACCGTATTCTTTTTTTTAAATCCAAGAAACTTAGCTGTGTTTTTGTATAATTTTGTTTAAAATTCCACACATTGAGCATGTGTTTAAAACTAAAAGCGTGACTGTGAATAACGTTTATTTGTCGGGAAATGTAATTTGTTCGTGGACATGCAGAGAAGGAAGCTGCAGTTAAAATTAAAATGTGTGTCATCCATTCATTACACTCTACATCGAGCTGCGGCAGCTGCCGAAAAAAGACAACCTGCAAAAAGTATAAACCTGCAGCTTTAGGAAAACACTTGTACTTGTATATAAATCCTCTGCTTCAGGATGGTCTTCATGATTCTCTCTTTCTGACCTTTCACGCTCGTCCTTGGTGAATAATCCACCGCGTGGAGCATCAAAGGCCGGATGCTGCTGATGCAACCTTGCAGCAACAGGAGCCTCCAGAACCCGAGCTGTCGTCGGCCGGTTGAAAGTCCTGCGTCTGGATTTTCTGGTTTTTAAACTGAATCCTTTGTATTTACTCTTCATGAAGCAGATGGGTTTTACTTTGAAAGGACAAACTAAACAGCATCCTGCTTATTCAACTCTGAGGGAATGTTTTAGAGTTTGTGAAATGAACGTCTTCTGGCCGTCCACAGTGAATTCATTAAAACGATAACGAATAAAAACAAAGTGCCTTAAGTTAATGAAGTATTAGCCAGGAAGACGTTCATGTAACTTGTGCTTAACGGCTCCTCTGTAGTTATTTTAACACACACAAAGATCTTGTGTTGAACCTGAATAAGTATTTCATCATCTTTATTAAACCTGACTAAGTATTTCATCATCTTTATTAAACCTGAATAAGTATTTCATCATCTTTACGAAACCTGAATAAGTATTTCATCATTTTTATTAAACCTGAATAAGTATTTCATCATCTTTATTAAACCTGACTAAGTATTTCATCATCTTTATTAAACCTGAATAAGTATTTCATCATTTTTATTAAACCTGACTAAGTATTTATTGATCAAGAGGTAGTCTAAGACCACCAACAGTTAGGTTTGGATTAGGTTTAGATTAGGTTTGGATTAGGTTTAGATTAGGATTAGGTTTGGATTAGGTTTAGATTAGGTTTAGATGAGGTTTAGATGAGGTTTAGATTTGGTTTAGATGAGGTTTAGATTAGGTTTAGATGAGGTTTAGATGAGGTTTAATTAGGTTTAGATTAGTTTTAGATTGGGTTTAGATAACCACCAACAGGTAGGTTTAGATTAAGTTTAATTAGGTTTAGATTAGGTTTAGATTAGGTTGAGATAACCACCAACAGTTTTTGGATATTTAATCAACACTACTTTCTGACAGTTGCTTTTTCACTGGATTCATTGAATGCACGTGTCCACCGCACTGAAGAAGAGCTGAATGAACTCTTCACTCTCCGTGTTCCCCGTAAACCACATTGATTGAGTCTCTTTCCTCTTCCTCTTCCTCTTCCCTGCCGGAGCTTCTCTCCTCCGCCCAGATGCTCGACATGTCACCGCTAACGAGATCTGTTGGTTATGGATCAGCCGGCCGGGAGCCGGGTGGCGTGGGGCGCCCAGCTCCCTCCGTCAGAACGAGGAGCCCATCGATCCCGCCACGAGCCGCTGGAAATGAAGTGCGTCGTTATTAACGACTCTTGTCCTCCGCCGATAACGAAATAGCCCGTTTCCCTTCTTCTGGATCTTCTGGGACCGATGCATTCATGTCACTGTCGCCAGATACAAACCGAGTCTCACGGGGATGAACGACCGGCCTCCGTGGATACGAGCGCCCGGTCACGCCGAGTCCTTGCTAGGTCTCGCCGCGTCCTTGCTAGGTCACGCCGCGTCCTTGCTAGGTCTCGCCGTGTCCTTGCTAGGTCACGCCGCGTCCTTGCTAGGTCTCGCCGTGTCCTTGCTAGGTCACGCCGCGTCCTTGCTAGGTCACGCCGCGTCCTTGCTAGGTCACGCCGCGTCCTTGCTAGGTCACGCCGCATCCTTGCTAGGTCACGCGGTGTTCGTGCGGACTGAGATAAGTGCGGCTCCACCTTGAGATGAAGCATTGCTCTCATCAAGCCCCATTAAGCCCGGCAGGAGCACAACAATGCTTCTAATGGGTTCTCCGAGAACTGACGGCGACTCTCACTCAGCGCCGGACGAGAGTCCAGTCGTTGTTATTATTATTTATGGAGTAGGAAGGAACACTTTTTGTAATCATCTTTTTCTTTGTAGTTTTAGTTGAACTTATTCTGAAGTTGATAACATGCAGCAACCTCCAAAACTGAAAAGTGCAGTTCCTCAAATGGCCACTTGGGTGCTGCCTGCAAACCGAGTCGATCCCCATAGAGCTCTATGTTCAAATCCCCAACTTTACAGCAGAAATAAACATGTTTACATAAATGTGACAGTTGTGGTCTCTATAGATTATATCCCTGGTCAGGACAATTTATTGTATAACTCAACGCTTTAGACAATTGAGTTTTATTTTATTTTAAAGACTATTTTTTCACCGATCAAAACGAGCATCGCAAATAGCCACGGAAATTGATTATTTGTTTGCATTCTTACAGAGATAAACACAGAAATGGCCACGTGAAATGATCGTAAACTTTCTCACAGCCGATCCCCTCTGCCGCGTCGCCTGATGATTTTAATCTGCATCCGGGTTCCTACTTTTATCTTTCATGTGCGTTGGACATTTTTAATTACAGCGGAGAAAACACAAACAGATTACGAGATTCACCAAACGTAAAAAAAGGTAATGCCGGCATCTCAAGCGTCTCCAAATGAAAGTGTGTGAATCCGAGGACATGAACTCCGTAACGAGGGTCGCCTGGACCTAGAAATCAATCAGCGAGTGGATATCCCTCCAACGGGCCGGGAGGTGACGAGTTAATTGCTAAACGAATGTTTGACGTGTCGATGTGTGAGAACAGATCTCTGAGATGGACCGCCAGCTTCTCTCCGTGCCGACCCTCTCCGGCGTAAATCCTCCACTCACGACGTCCGGCGGGGCGTTAACGGCTCGGCCCGATCTTCCTCGCTCTGCATCTCGCCGGCCTTCACGCCTCCCGGGCGCCATCCATCACGCTCGTTATGGATCACAGCGACGCCCCCGTGAGGGACGCGAGGGAGTGGAATCCATAACTGCAGGTGAGCAGGAGCTCTCCATCGGTCTTCTGTCCACGGCTCAGAGAGGTTCAGGAAACAACAGCGACTTCGTTTCTATTCACATCATTCATGCTCACGAACTGTAATTGTGATTTATCGTAATTAATTTGTTTCCTTGAATGAATAATGTATGGGCACAAGTTAGCAGAACGGACCTCGTGAAAACCAACAATGTGTCTGAATATGAATCCAGACTCTAGAAGCTCGTTTTAGTTTGGTAAGCGGTGCCAATGAGAGCGTCCTGACTTCCTGCCTCACGGCGCTCAGCTCTCAGCCCATTGGCTCCGATGAAGACGAGCATCTTAACAAAAAACACAGCATGGATGAGTCGTTTCATTACGGATCGCCTTCAAACAGCTGGACGCTGAGGGGATCTTAACCTGGGACCTCCGCTTCGGCCCAATGCTTTTCTTTGGGGGGGCGGGGCTACAGGGTGATTGACAGAGCGGGGCTACAGGGTGATTGACAGGGCGGGGCTACACAGTGATTGACAGGGCGGGGCTACACAGTGATTGACAGGGCGGGGCTACACTGTGATTGACAGGGCGGGGCTACACGGTGATTGACAGGGCAGGGCTACACAGTGATTGACAGGGCGGGGCTACAGGGTGATTGACAGGGCGGGGCTACACAGTGATTGACAAGGCGGGGCTACAGGGTGATTGACAGGACGGGGCTACAGGGTGATTGACAGGGCGGGGCTACACAGTGATTGACAGGGCGGGGCTACACGGTGATTGACAGGGCGGGGCTACACGGTGATTGACAGGGTGGGGCTACACAGTGATTGACAGGGCGGGGCTACAGGGTGATTGACAGGGCGGGGCTACACGGTGATTGACAAGGCGGGGCTACACGGTGATTGACAGGACGGGGCTACAGGGTGATTGACAGGGCGGGGCTACACGGTGATTGACAGGACGGGGCTACAGGGTGATTGACAGGGCGGGGCTACACAGTGATTGACAGGGCGGGGCTACACAGTGATTGACAGGGCGGGGCTACACGGTGATTGACAGGGTGGGGCTACACAGTGATTGACAGGGCGGGGCTACAGGGTGATTGACAGGGCGGGGCTACACGGTGATTGACAGGGTGGGGCTACACAGTGATTGACAGGGCGGGGCTACACGGTGATTGACAGGGCGGGGCTACACAGTGATTGACAGGGCGGGGCTACACGGTGATTGACAGGGCGGGGCTACACAGTGATTGACAGGGCGGGGCTACACGGTGATTGACAGGGCGGGGCTACATGGTGATTGACAGGGCGGGACTACACGGTGATTGACAGGGCGGGGCTACACAGTGATTGACAGGGCGGGGCTACACAGTGATTGACAGGGCGGGGCTACACAGTGATTGACAGGTCTCTCAAACGGAGACGTATGCGGCCGCAAATACGTCCAATCGTGGCCCCCATCCCGGTTGCAGAAAACCAAGATGGCGACGGCCAAAAATCGGCAAAACGTCAGTTGACAAATCAACGAGTGACATCATCACTTCCCTCCTTGTTTACCGTCTGTGGTTCCGTGTAACGGGACATATGAGAAGAATAAACTGCTTTTCACTGATTATTACATTATTTTCTTTATAATAATAAGAGCATTGTCGCTCGTGGAGGACGCGCGGAAAGCACAAGGTTAAACAAGTTCATGACCTTGTGTGACCTTCAGCTGGAAGGGAAAATGAAAAGATGTGAGACTGAATGTGTTCTGCATGAATACATGAGTCAACACATTCAATCTGACGCGTTGACCTCCAGTTCACAGGTAGCGCGGGGATTTAGAAACTTGAGTCTGGATTACCTCAAAATCCTCTGCGGCCGATTCAATGCCAGCTGTTTGCAACGCGCCATGCGTTATGCAACAACACTGGGAACCACAGAAGAAGAAACAGAGTGAGCGTCTCACGGGTCAGACTCTCTTTATAACACCAATCTGAGCCAACGTTCTCCTTCAACACTTCGTTTTCTATTCGGAGAAAATAGGGTTGAAAAGTACTTCAAATGTTTTACGAGGAGTGAAAATGCATTTCAACTCTCACACTAAATATAAATGTGGTCGTTTGGACTTCAGCGGACGTCTTCTGGAGGGGCCTCGCCCCCGAGGCCCGCTGCGGTCACATCATATTTTAACTTGCGTTCCAAAAATCATGAACGTACATCTCCCACCTGCACCTTCAGGAAGGGAAGAAGAACGGACCAATCCGTGCGTTCGCTCTCAAGTTAAGTACGACGCAGCGTCGGCAGTCATTACTCCATCATTACTCCATCATTACTCCATCATTACTCCATCCCTCTCAACAGGACCGACACAACAAGAACAGGACATGAAGCTTTAATAATGACTCTTAACACTAGTTTTCACATTCAGCGTCATAAACGGGGCTCGGCTCGACAACCGCTTCCAAAGTGCTACGTGTCGTATTCCACCTGAATCACCACGACGGGCTGCAGTTCTGCTAATGGCCACAAGAGGCTGGTTTGAAAACTAAAAGACCTTTTTACCTGGCGTGGTTTGTCGCTCTTCCTGAAATGTGGAACGCCTACTTGATTTAGAACAAAAGTAGAGTTCCCATGAGGTTTGTTTTCATGCATAACATATCCTCGTTTCTCCGGCCACGTTCTCCTCTCACGGGAACTTTCTTCACTTTCTTGGTTGTCGTCTGCGCTGCTCTAAAATACATCTGTGGCATAAATATAACATATTAGATAGAATATTGTTTTCCTCCTTGCAAAGCGTGCTCTGTCCAATTAGTGACCTTAATTGGTCCGGTATGATCGACAGCTTATATAGAGAGAGGCTAAATCCCGCCCCCTTTGGTTTCCCCCCTTGTTTCGGAAGAAAATACGTACGATAGTTGACAAATGCTTTGTTTGACTTCTTTCTATGGAGGCAGAACTTCTCTTTATGGAGGCGGGACCTCTCTCTGTGGAGGCGGGACTACTTTCTATGGAGGCAGGACCTCTCTCTGTGGAGGCGGGACTTCTCTCTATGGAGGCGGGGCCTCTCTCTATGGAGGTGAGAATTCTTTCTATGGAGGCGGGGCCTCTCTCTATGGAGGTGGGACTTCTCTATAGAGGTGGGAATTCTCTATGAAAGCGGGACTTCTTTCTATGAAAGCGGGACTTCTCTATAGAGGTGGGAATTCTCTCTATGGAGGCGGGACTTCTTTCTATGAAAGCGGGACTTCTCTATAGAGGTGGGAATTCTCTCTATGAGGCGGGGCCTCTCTCTATGGAGGCAGGACTTCTTTCAATGGAGGCGGGGCCTCTCTCTATGGAGGCGGGGTCTCTACTTTTACAGCTGCTCCTCAGAATTGCCATTTATCTTGTAATTGCCATTTCTGGCAACTTTATTGCTTCTATATTGATAATAACTAAAATACTACACGACTACGACTCATGCTGGAGAACACCTTCTTTCCATCCATGAAGGATCTCCATTCACAGTTCTTTCACACTTTATATCGGTTTACAGTTAATATAGAGAGAAAATATCCGCCTGGTAATTAATTTTGGCGACTCCGTCTCTCCTCCACAAGTTATTAATTTTTCTCGAAACAGAAAATAAGGGCCGCCGTGCTTTTCGTGTTCGGTGGAAGAACCCGTTCACGGATTCTCAGCACCGCTCCTCCCCCAGCGAGTCCGTGTTCTCCCCCAGGTCCACGGAGGCCAGCGTGCCCCTCATCTTCCCTCGTCCGGGACCCGGACCGGGAACCGGGCCCACAACGACGAGCCCGGCTCTGGCGCCGCCGTGGCCGGAGTAGACCTCCACGGCGCTGGAGATGGACTGGAGGGAGCGGTCCCGGAAGTAGTGGAACGCCTCCTGGTCCAGGTAGTTCTGCTCCTCGCGGAGGCCCTGCTCAAACAGCTTGCGCTTGTGTCTGAACTCGATCACCGTCTTGGTGTAGGAGTTGAGGGTGGTGACGGAGGCGGCCATGCAGCAGGTGAAGGAACCCCACGCCATGCTGGTTGGAGAGGAACACAGGGAGGGAAGAAGAAGAGGAAGAAGAGGAGGTAGTGAAGACTTCTATTCATGTGACTCGATGGATGATGGTTGGTTGGTCCACCACTATATTGGTACACCACGAAATATATAATACATATCTATCTATCTATACATATTTATATATATATATAAATATATGTATATATATATGTATTTATAAATATTATATAATATATATAAATGTAAAAATAAATATATTTATATAGATATATATATTTATATAATATATTTAAATAAATATATCTGAATAAATATATTTATAAATATAGATGTTTATAAATATTATGTATATATATATATACAGGACTGTCTCAGAAAATTAGAATATTGTGATGAAGTTCTTTATTTTCTGTAATGCAATTAAAAAAACAAAAATGTCATGCATTCTGGATTCATTACAAATCAACTGAAATATTGCAAGCCTTTTATTCTGATTTATTGCTGATTATGGTTTACAGCTTAAGAAAACTCAAATATCCTATCTCTAAATATTAGAATATCATGAAAAAGTATACTAGTAGGGTATTAAACAAATCACTTGAATTGTCTAATTAACTCGAAACACCTGCAAGGGTTTCCTGAGCCTTGACAAACACTCAGCTGTTATAAATCTTTTTTTTTACTTGGTCTGAGGAAATATTAAAATTTTATGAGATAGGATTTTAGAGTTTTCTTAAGCTGTAAGCCATAATCAGCAATATTAAAAGAATAAAAGGCTTGCAATATTTCAGTTGATTTGTAATGAATCCAGAATGCATGACATTTTTGTTTTTTTAATTGCATTACAGAAAATAAAGAACTTTATCACAATATTCTAATTTTCTGAGACAGTCCTGTATATATATAAGTTCATAATGGTTTCCAGACGTTCATGGTTCCCAGATGATGGAAACAAAAAACTTAAGGGATTGTTCGACTTTTGCTCAAACATCAGCATACATTTAGGCCCGATATTCATGTCCCCCAGAGGATTAACCATCCCAATCTTTATCGCCGCCAGCAGGTCAAGATTTCTACTTCTTCAGTGAAATATATTGGCACCTATCCGGATGAATTGGGATCAAATGGTTCGCCGTTATTCGTTGTCCCCGGACGATGAAACCAGATCACTTTGAGGTTGTCGTGTGAAATGTCTTTGTAATGATTGGATAGGTCACCAATAACTGTGGGACCTGTATTCATGTCTCCCAGAAGACTAAAACACCCAAACAGCAGTCTAAAATATGCATGATCATGATAAATGACTTGTTTTTAATGCAAGTTTCCTTCTCTTCTGTCTGTTCACGGTCAAACACAAGAAAGAGGATCGCATTAAGAGGATAACTCATGAAGTGAAACATACATCATCGATGACACAACCAAATGACTGTTTCAGTGATTCCCTTTAAACACCTCCAGGTCCCTCTAAACACCTCCAGGTCCCTTTAAACACGTCCAGGTCCTTTTAAACACCTCCAGGTCCCTTTAAACACCTCCAGGTCCCTCTAACCACCTCCAGGTCCATTTAAACACCTCCAGGTCCCTCTAAACACCTCCAGGTCCTTTTAAACTCCTCCAGGTCCCTCTAAACACCTCCAGGTCCTTTTAAACACCTCCAGGTCCCTTTAAACACCTCCAGGTCCTTTTAAACACCTCCAGGTCCCTCTAAACACCTCCAGGTCCCTTTAAACTCCTCCAGGTCCCTTTAAACACCTCCATGTCCTTTTAAACACCTCCAGGTCCCTTTAAACTCCTCCAGGTCCCTTTAAACACCTCCAGGTCCCTTTAAACTCCTCCAGGTCCCTCTAAACACCTCCATGTCCTTTTAAACTCCTCCATGTCCTTTTAAACACCTCCAGGTCCCTTTAAACACCTCCAGGTCCCTCTAAACACCTTCAGGTCCCTCTAAACACCTCCAGGTCCCTTTAAACACCTCCAGGTCCCTTTAAACTCCTCCAGGTCCTTTTAAACACCTCCAGGTCCCTCTAAACACCTCCAGGTCCCTTTAAACTCCTCCAGGTCCTTTTAAACACCTCCAGGTCCCTCTAAACACCTTCAGGTCCCTTTAAACACCTCCAGGTCCATTTAAACTCCTCCAGGTCCCTTTAAACTCCTCCAGGTCCCTCTAAACACCTCCATGTCCTTTTAAACTCCTCCAGGTCCTTTTAAACACCTCCAGGTCCCTCTAAACACCTCCAGGTCCCTTTAAACTCCTCCAGGTCCTTTTAAACACCTCCAGGTCCCTTTAAACACCTCCAGGTCCTTTTAAACACCTCCAGGTCCCTCTAAACACCTCCAGGTCCCTCTAAACACCTCCATGTCCTTTTAAACACCTCCAGGTCCCTTTAAACACCTCCAGGTCCTTTTAAACACCTCCAGGTCCCTTTAAACACGTCCAGGTCCCTTTAAACACCTCCAGGTCCTTTTAAACACCTCCAGGTCCCTTTAAACACCTCCAGGTCCCTCTAAACACCTCCAGGTCCTTTTAAACACCTCCAGGTCCCTCTAAACACCTCCAGGTCCATTTAAACTCCTCCAGGTCCCTTTAAACTCCTCCAGGTCCCTCTAAACACCTCCAGGTCGTTTTAAACTCCTCCAGGTCCTTTTAAACACCTCCAGGTCCTTTTAAACACCTCCAGGTCCCTCTAAACACCTCCAGGTCCCTCTAAACACCTCCATGTCCTTTTAAACACCTCCAGGTCCCTTTAAACACCTCCAGGTCCTTTTAAACACCTCCAGGTCCCTTTAAACACGTCCAGGTCCCTTTAAACACCTCCAGGTCCTTTTAAACACCTCCAGGTCCCTTTAAACACCTCCAGGTCCATCTAAACACCTCCAGGTCCCTCTAACCACCTCCAGGTCCATTTAAACTCCTCCAGGTCCCTCTAAACACCTCCAGGTCCTTTTAAACACCTCCAGGTCCCTTTAAACACCTCCAGGTCCTTTTAAACACCTCCAGGTCCTTTTAAACACCTCCAGGTCCATTTAAACTCCTCCAGGTCCCTTTAAACTCCTCCAGGTCCCTCTAAACTCCTCCAGGTCCATTTAAACACCTCCAGGTCCCTTTAAACTCCTCCATGTCCATTTAAACTCCTCCAGGTCCCTTTAAACACCTCCAGGTCCCTCTAAACACCTCCATGTCCTTTTAAACACCTCTAGGTCCCTTTAAACACCTCCAGGTCCATTTAAACTCCTCCAGGTCCCTTTAAACACCTCCATGTCCTTTTAAACACCTCCAGGTCCCTTTAAACACCTCCAGGTCCCTCTAAACACCTCCAGG